>NC_084972.1:19556697-19856697 GCF_963691925.1 Scomber scombrus
CTGTATCCATGGCAACCATCTCTGGACCAACTCAAGTCCTTGTTGAGGTCTTTTGTTTCTCCAGAGGAAGTGATTAAAGGAGGTAAAAGTGAGAAAACCAAGAACAAAGAATGAGACTAGCCATGCTGACACTTATCCTCTGTCATGCTGCACTTTTGAAAAATCCTTCTCACTGCAAATATCAATGGACAGTGTCTACACTATTTAGACACCGAATACCAGTTCTCCTATTTGAGAGCGTTCTCTGGCGCTCTGGGGCGTGGGGACATAATGGCATCCTGAGGCTTGGACGCTAATGAGCTGAGATCATTACGCCAATTATTTTAACTTAGATCAGGACTTGGCTGTGACTGTGGAAAGGAACTAGGACCCACTGCTAGCTTAATTGCAGGCTTGGGGAAAAAAAGAGGATGAGCATAACAAAAGGCTTTTGAAGCAGTGCTGGGGAGGAGTCCATCACTAAACTCTGGTTACATTCCATCAAGTTGTAGTGCATCAGGCTATGGCAGGTTTAAGAGGGGCCACTTAAGTCAATACTGTTGAAAGCCAGCTCTGATTATGGTAGACAACAGAACATTTCAGAGACTAAAAAATTATTGCAAACTGCAATATTAGAGCTGACACAGTTAGATACCTAATGCCCCTGTTCTCTACAGACTTCAGCCCTGTTAAGTCACTGGCTGAATGCAATGCATCAACGACATAGTAAGATAGTAAGATGCTTCTTGTCTCAGGTAGATGCAGGAAAACTAATACATTTATTTCTTGTTAGTAAGACTATTGCAAGGCACTCCTCACTGGACTATGGACAGACAACAGTTTCTTAACCAGTAAGAACAAATTCGATCATATCACACCTGTTCACTCCATTGGCTTCCTGTTAGTTTCAGAATTGACTACAACATTTTACACCATGTCTACAAAACTCTAAATGACCTTGCTCCATAGTGCAGTCTCTGATCGTATGCAAGCCTACCAGAACTCTTCTGGCTCAGGTCTTTTAGTTGTTCCAAGTGTTAAAACAAAAATTGGTGAAGCAGCTTTTGGTTCCAGTGGTCCCAGCTGGTGAAACACGTTGCCAGATTGTATTAGATGTGCCAACATCAACAGTGTTTAGCAGATTGAAAACCTTGTTGTTTTCCTGTGAATTTGATTTTATTAGAAGTGTCATATTGTTCTACTTTGCTGAGTTTGCATATGTATGTGTTTATGATGTACATAGGCTTTTTTAGTGTGTGTCTTTATGTGTTCTCGATTTTTAATGTGAAGCACATTGCATCTCCATTGGAATGAAATGTGATTTGTAAATAGAATTTGGCTTTGCTATCACAATATTATTGACTCATTACCTCAGTATTGATCATTTGAAAAAGTTTGGTTCTGAGTGCAGCAGTGTTGTTTTTGACAACCATCTTAGATTTAGTCTTAGTCTTTTAGACTAAAATGCTTATTAGTTTTAGTCACATTTTAGTCACTTCTATATGTGATAGTTTTAGTCTAGTTTTAGTCCAATTTTTTTTTTAAAATAAGTATAGTCTTTTAACAAATTAATTTAGGTCAATAAGTATTGGAGATTGCTGTTGGGCAGTGTCACACATAAGTTGTGAAAATAGCAGCAGATCTATACGTTCAACACATTGTAAGCTTGCAGATCTGCTATTTTCACAAATAATAACAATAATAAAGGAATGGTTTTAGACATATAAGGTTTCCACCCAACGGCAAATTTCTGATCTAAGGATTGTGTATTAACAATATATAAAAAATATCCTTGTGGCGAGCCTTAAGGTGCCGCTTAAGGTTGGTCGTATTTTTTCCGCCTACTTTGTGGCCACATTTGTCACCGTCTTCCTTCACAATACACTCTGTTTTATTATCTGCTGGGTTATATTTAAAATACACTCATATGTCGTCTCTACGTTTGCGACCACCGAGCCCCTGTGTTGAAACTGCCTCCGCCATCATGGTCCATTGTCTGATGAGTAACAACAGTGTGACGTGTTGAGCAAGTTGTGCGCTGCACGCCAGGTGGTGGGCGTGACCAAACAAGGATAGACTGTAGGCAGCAGCAGATACTTTTTAGGTTTTAATTGACACACACAATAAGGAGAAATGTCACGCATTTTAAACGTCTGACAGATCACCCACTAACATTTTCGTCCATTCTCATCTCGTCAACGAAAACTCACACACGTCTCGTCATGTTTTCGTCATCAGAGAGCTATGTTTATCTCGTCACCGTCTTGTTATCGTCATGAAAAAAGTGGCGTCAACGAAATGATTTCATCATCGTCATCGTTGACGAAAACAACACTGGAGTGCAGTTACTTCATATGCAATATGTCTAAAATAGGCATGTGTAAGGTGGAAAGAAAGAATCACTAATAATGGCCAAGCAAGATACTGGTGGTTCATTTCACTCTAATTGGCGGACTTTCTGGGCAACACCTGGTCTGATTAGAAGAGACGGCACACATCCCACGTTGGATGGAACAGTTCTCATATCCAAAAATCTGGCTGAGTTTATTAGTACAACAAAACCATGACAACCCAGAGTTGAGACCAAGAGGCAGAGTTGCAGTACTAGACGCCTCTCTGCACTTCCATTAGAACAATTACCCACCCAAAACCACACAAAGTGTGTCTCCCCCCAACCATTTGGATCAGTTAAATTAAAAGTAATCAGAAGAGGGGTTATACATAAAAGTCAAATAAGAATAAACACCACCATTGTAATAGTACAACAAAATAGTTTAATTAAATATGGACTCTTAAACATTAAGGTCCAGTTTCTCAGAGAGAGATTAAGACTAATCCTAGACTAAAGACATGATTCTGTGAAAATGTTGGCCCTAAATCTCATCTAAAGATGTATAAATGATGTAATCTCAGATTATCATATTGATTTATTTTGTCTTACTAA
This sequence comes from Scomber scombrus, assembly GCF_963691925.1. NCBI lineage: Eukaryota > Metazoa > Chordata > Actinopteri > Scombriformes > Scombridae > Scomber > Scomber scombrus. The sequence goes on from NC_084972.1 coordinate 19,559,621, forward strand.
AACCTGGCGGTGTCATGAAGAATATGTTAGCTTGAATGAGACCACTCCCCCCAGTCATATGAATATTCACATTCCTCGAAACAACGGCTGAGGAGGTGGAGTTGCTGTTGGAGTTTAAACACACCGTAAACCTTGTTGTGGCACAGGGCATTAAAATTGAATATTTAATATTATTTCCACAGAATCCTCTTTTCTCGGAACATAATTTATTAACTTAATGTCTACACTAGATGTCTATCATTTCCTAATACAACAGAGGACTCCCATTCTAACTTTAGTCCCCAATCATCTTGTTGATAGAGCTGCAGGCTCACTGTGAATTACACACAACTTTACTGACCCTTTAAAAAAGAAGGTGATAAAACAAGGCACAGATACAAAATTGGTGAAGTTATAAATAACCTCATAACTGCATTGGATGAATGATTTCTCTCTGTACTTTTTTTGTTACATCTTGGTGCTGCATTTGAAACCGTTGACCATCACATCCTATTAGAGACACTGAAACATTTATTTGGCATTAAAGGAACGGCACTAAGCTGTTTTAGCTCTGGAGTTGGGACTTTCAAATACATAATCTAATGATAAAACTACTCTAGATGGCAGTGCTATGGCCTCCAGCACCACCACAAGGAATCTGGGAGTTATCTTTTTTTCCCCTTTTTTAAAAAAGATTTATTTTTGGGCTTTTTGCCTTTTATTTACATTGTAACTGGCAGAGATGCCAACAGGAAGCAGGGAGAGAGAGAGGGGAAGCATAGGTCACTGGCCGGATTCGAACCACGGAGGCTGCGATTATGTGGCGTGCGCTCTAACCACAAGACCACCAGGGCACTCCCTGGGAGTTATCTTTGATAAGGATATGTCCTTTAGTTCTGACATAAACAAATTTAAGGAATGCTTTTTTTATCCTAAAATTGTAAAAAATAAAAAAATTAGGCACATCCTGTCTCAAAAAGATGCAGAAAAACTAGCCCACACATGTGTTACTTCCAGGCTGGATTATAGCAATTCCTTATTATCAGGCTGCCCCAACAGGTCTCTAAAGACTCTCCAGCTGCTTAAGAATGCAGCTGCATGTGTACTAACAAAAACTATCATATTTCTCACATACTAGCTTCTCTGCACTGCTTCCCGTTAAAATCCTTCTCCTCACCAACAAACCCCTTAATGGTCAGGCACCATCATATCTTAAAGACCTCATGGTATCCTATTTCAACTCTGGAACACTGCAGTTCCACAATGCAGGCTTAGTTGCGATTCCTACAGTCGAATGGGGGGCAGAGCCTTCAACTATCAGGCTCCTCTCGTGTGGAACCATCTTTCAGATTAGGTCCAGGAGGCAGATGCCCTCTTTACATTTAAGAGAAGGCTTAAAACTTTCCTTTTTGATAAAGCTCATTGTTAGGGCCAGCTCAGCCAGGCTTGCCTTGGTCCGTCCCCTAGTTATGCTGCTATAGACCTAGACTGCTGGGGGACTTCCCATGATGCACTGAACTCCTCTCCCTCTTCATTTGTACAAATGAATGTCCTATTAATGCATGTTACTAACTCTGTATCTTCTCTCTTCCCTGTAGCTTTCTGTTTTAGTGTCTCTTTCCTCTGTCCTCCTGTAGCTTTCTGTAGGTATTTCTGCCTCTGGAGCTGTAGAATCTGGATCTGTGCTTGCAAGCCACCCACTGTCCACTGTCATCATTATTATCACCATTAATATTACTATACATCGCTATTTGGAACTTGCATGGTGCTATATGCTTTCGTTCCTCCTGCTCTTTTTTTTCTCCCTCCCAGCCCTCTCTTTCTCAATCCAACCGGTCAAGGCAGATGGCCGCCCACCAAGAGTCCGGTTTTGGCTTTTTTTCCATTAAAAGGGAGTTTTTCTTTGCCACTGTCGCTAAGCTGGTCTTGTTGGGTCTTGTGTAAATACTATTGTAAAGATCATGGTCTAGACCTGCTCTACATGTAAAGTGCCCTGAGATAACTGAAAACTGACTTGACTAATAGTTTTCTTACTTTATCTAATTATTATGGTATAATAATAATAATAATAGAAAGACTCCGCCAAGATCTCATGTTCGAGCTCTACACTTTACACATAATGACACACTAGTCTGTCATTATGTTTCTCAGCCATGTAGCCAGGAGGACAGTAGTGTACACACAATAGTAGCTCACTCTCTGGTAAACACACATTTCTAAAGATCAAATCTCTTAGGCCCGTTTTCCACTCTTGTTATCTGAGCCTCCAGACCCTCTGCAGTGCAACAACTGTATTGCTTAACCATTTCAAGGTGCTACCCTTTGTTTCATTCTCTCTTGTTCTGTTTGGGTATGGCCTATAGAAAAAACAAGTCATGCTGGACCAGCTTTAAAACATATGAACTAACTCCACGTGAGTATGGAGAGCCCAGAGACTGGCAGGATTAGGTGTCAGAAAAACAGATGCAACAGATATTTCCTGCTGCTTGCAAATGCAGAGATTTGGGAATGGATGAGTTCACACAAAGGACAGTCTAACACGTAAGTGTTAGAAGCTTTCACATATTGACCCTTGATCTGACCTCCTAAACAACCTATAATTAGTGAAATTAATAACAACATACAGATCAGACATGACAGATTGTATCTCCTCATTCTTTACACAATAATAAGTGTGGAGTTAATTTTTTTTTCATTCTTTAAATTCAAAATGTATCTTATACTGGTATTTTAAGTCATACTTAGTACAGTAGTGTCATGTTAGTCGTATCCTGTCAGCAAACACAATGTCATGGTAATTACAACTTAACCAACCAGATGTTGCTACAATGCTACCTCCAACTTTGATGCCAAATATAACATAACCAATAACATAACCAGCTTTGTGATTGATTGACTGATTATTCATTACCAGTTATTTGATGATTAAAACACACTATAACTCAGCACAGCAGTAGTTACAGTCATAAAGCATATAAGCACAAATGAAGCGCATATGCTTATTTCCACTGTGTCCAATAAAACAATTCCAACAAATTACAAAACCATAACACCTATCAAAACACACATGCAAATTTCCCCATTGTGGGACTAATAAAGGAATATCTTATTTTATACCACACCCTGTCCAGATGAGCTATGATATTGCTCAAGGGAAAACAAAAAACAGTCAGTGCCCAAAAGGATTACCAGTATGATGACTAAATAAAGAAGATGAAATTAAACTCAACTAAAAAAATAAACACTAACTTAATTCATGAAATGAGTCTAAACTGTGTTGACTAACCCTAAGATTCATGTTCAACGCTTTACTAGTTTTAAGAGAAATGCATTGTCGCCATCTAGCGGCCGACTAGCCATTTTTACATTGTAAAATCTGCTTGAATACACTAAATTATTGAGTAAAATGCTTAAAAACACCACCAAATCAAACCTTTGTTCTACTGAGAGTGTTGTGTCGTGGTTGTTTACCTTATCAGGCTTATCATAATATATCCCGATGCATGGAAGCTTTGGTCCAATAATACTAGAATCCCTAAAAAGTTGTCCGCGGTGTTCATACGGTCCTTCTTTGAATTGGTAAGCGAATGTGATCTTCTTTATGGGAGGAGATCCACTAGATATGGTGATGTCTGACAGGAGTCCCGAGTACAACAAGTAACAAGCTAAAGGCAGGCCAATGACCGCACACAAAGTGACCCAGTCCGGCATGGTAGCTGAGTGGCAGGCGGCTCAGGTGCCGTTAGTTGGTTATTAAGATGCTTCCTAACACTAAATCCGGTTTAATTTTCTGCCACCGTCCAGCATTTTTTAAGAAACACTTATGCGGTTTTCAGATGGCATCAATCCGGATGGAACATTGAACTGTTTCACTGAACAAACGAAACAAAAATCAAATATACACATTGTACGAGACTTCCTGGAAAGTACCATTTTAAGCCGACGAAGGGGGTGTTTATATTTACAGGCAAATATAATGATATCCGTGTTCTTTAAGTGTCAATGTTTGCATCAGATTACATTATTTTAAGCCCATATCTTGCACCGATTGTTTGTCATTTTTTTTCCCAATGGAGGGTAAAAATCTGTTGATTTAGGGTAGGCTATTGTAAAGTCAAAAGTGTATACGTAATACGAAACACTAACACTAGTCATATATCATTAATAGTAGTTCGCAAACTTTTTCACGTCAAGGACCGCTAACTGTTAGATGTTTTATTACAGAAAGTGTATGAAACCCTTGAACAACATAGTTATACATTATGTCATAGTTTTACTTATGGGTGGAATTAAAGTGAAAATAAAGGACTCCCCTTTTTGCTGGGGACCACCAGGAACCCCCACTTATATTTTTGAATATAACTTTGTTTATACCCGAACACCACTTTGAGAACCACTGTAAAAGCGAGCTACTTCCTTGTCAGTGAAATAGCCTCGTGTGATTCTGAGTCCAACCTTCAAGAACTGCAATTACATTTTTTCCTTTGTGATTGAATCTAGTGAAGCACAAAGTTTAAAAGTTAAAAATATACATATTTTATAAATTGCTAAGTATTCGTGATAAGGGTTAGGGTCCCGCCCATAAATCAAGTGAGGGCTGTACTATAACTTGTTTGACACTGCACCGCCTGATTAAAGAAGTTAAGCACTTTTTCTACAATTAAGTTGTTCATCATCCTGTTCGGAATTCGCAAGAATGGCTGTGAGAAGGTTTTACGACCTGACCGCTAAGCTTCTGTCTGGAGAAACATTGAGTTTTTCTGCCCTGAAGGGGAAAGTTGTTCTTATTGAAAATGTAGCGTCTCTCTGAGGAACAACTATCAGGGACTACACTCAGATGAACGAGCTTCACTCTCGTTACTCTGCCGAGGGACTCTTTATCCTGGGTGTACCCTGCAATCAGTTTGGGTATCAGGTAGGCCATGAATTCAAAGAATATCCAAAATATGATACATGATTAGATATTTTTAGCCTATTTGTGCCTCTTCAGACTAACGAAAAATAACAATCAAAATTGTCAGAAATTCTGTCTTTCCATAAAACTACGGTAATGTTTTAAATACTTAGTTGCTTTTTGGAAAGTAGATCATTGTTCAGCTTTTAGGCTTCAGCACGACTCTTATTCAGTGGCGGAAGCAGCACATTGTTTAGCCTACTATCATTAAAAATATATCCTGCATTCAAAGTATTATGAGCAACGTTTAATTAAAGTAAGTAAAAATATGCAGCAGATATTGGACTTTTTCAAGTGTCATAATATACAGAAATATGCTGTATTATTATTTGATTATCATATGCATTAATATGGCAGTGCTTAATGTTGGAGCTGGTTGGCTATGTAGTTACATTTATAACAGTGCCTCTAATTTTATGATTTGAACATAATTATGTAGGCTATGTGGATACCTCCACCCTGTTTACATCACAGTGCTGGAGCAAATGTACTTATATTTTCTATACATCACTTTCCTTATTTTGTGTTTTTAATCAACCCAATGACTGTCTTCTCTGTAATTTATTTATTTGTCTTTTTTTTAATCACAGGAGAATGACAACAATAGTGAAATCCTAAAATCTCTTAAGTATGTTCGTCCAGGGAATGGCTTTGAACCAAATTTCCAGCTTCTTGAGAAGATGGATGTGAATGGAAAGGATGTCCACCCCTTGTTTGTATACTTAAAGGAAAAGCTCCCATCCCCCTGTGATGATGCCATAGCTCTCATGAATGATCCAAAGTTCATCATTTGGAGTCCTGTCAGTCGGAACGACGTCTCCTGGAACTTCGAGAAGTTCCTGATCAGTTCTGATGGGGAACCCTACAAGCGCTACAGCAGGAATTTCCTCACCATTGACATTGAGGCAGATATTAAAGAGCTACTAAAGAGGGTCAAGTAAAGTGTGCCATGACATCCAGGGTGGTGAACAGATAGGTTATCACTTATGACCAGCATGACCAAAAAGAGTAATCATTAGTCATACATGTGTTTTGGGTATTTTGTCATGGTTTCACAGTTAAAGCAGCACTCCTAAAAGATGTGATATTTCTTGTGCAGTACACTGTGGTTGTTCAGCCTATTTACTCAATGATGACACTCCTTGAAAACGTTTTTTGTGAGGGGAGTTTCTGATAAATATGTAAAAGCCTGACCCTACCACTGTGTAGGCAGTAACTCATATCACACTGGGAAGACTTAAATTGGAGAGAATAAACATTTTGTGTCAGAAGAAGTGGTACTGTCATGTATATACAATGCATACAAACACATAAACATGCCTTCAAAATATTAAGCATCTGGAAAATGTAGGGACTGTTGAAATATAAGTGGTGTTTGTTGAGGTGAATGAACTGTCAGAGTAAAAGTCATATCTTTGGCAACTTTAACGTTGCTAGGCAACCGACATAACGGTAGTTTTGACAGCCTTGCAAGGACTGGTTAGACATGTAGAAAAGTGGAGAGTGTTTTAAGTTAACTGTCTTCATTTTTACGTCCCACGGCCACGTTAACAACTCATAAGGGTAGTCCAATTAACTGTTTCTACTGCAAAAACACAGTAAACTTTCGTGGCCGCTCGTCATCCTCCCATCCCCATCACCTTAAACTGTTTTCAGTCACAATAATTGAACAGTAATTTTGTTGACGGTAATTATTTAACATTAACGTGTAATTTATATGCAAACATGTACTAAAGGTTGCTTGAAATTGATTTGTTTCCCCCATTACTCAGATATAGGGCAGTTCAATCAGCATTTCCCCGTCTACGGTTTCCTGGTTGAACGCAGGGGTAGTTGAACGCTAGCGTTACGCCTAGCTGCGACTCGTCCAACATGGCTGGCCAGGAAGATCCAGTGCAAAGAGAGATTCACCAAGACTGGGCGAATCGAGAGTATATTGAAGTCATTACGAGCAGCATCAAAAAAATCGCCGACTTTCTTAACTCCTTTGGTAAGGATCAGCTTTTGACGATACTAATGTGGATAATGATATAGAAAGCAAGATCAAGGTGGCCCGATAAGCTAAGCTAGCTATCCTGCTGTTTGCCAGCATTGATGTTGTTTTCTATGGCCACTCCCAGTTAGCAGTTAGCTTTAGCTGAATCGTGTTATTGCCTTGTGGACATATGACATGTTCGGTGTCTAGCTACCGTACGGGTTGTACTGCTTGTCAACTAATGTTATGTTCCCAATAAGTGCCAAAATTCAGATTTAATCGTAGTTATTTCGTTCGTTTGTTCAGACAGCTAATGGCTGCTAGGCCACCGAAACTGCTAATGCTAACTTTGCTCTTCCGTCAATAACGTTACACTTGCAGTTACACTAGCAGCAACATACTCATTGAAATGTTCTCTAAGCAGTGGTCATCCATAATGATGATGTTCATCTCCGTGTAGTATCGTCGACACATAGTATACAATGTCATGACTGTTCACGGTTACACACTAAATTCAATTTGTCACCCTCAGATATGTCATGTCGGTCCCGTTTGGCCACTCTGAATGAGAAGCTGACGGCGTTGGAGAGGAGGATTGAATATATTGAAGCAAGAGTATGTATATTGCATTATAATGTAAATAATCCACTCACTTTTCTTCTTTGAATATTTAAAAGTCATGTAACAATCACATCATTATGTTGTGCCTCTGACATTACAGGTGACAAAAGGAGAGACCTTGACCTAGAGACTCATCATGGAACGTCAAAGCATCCTAGAGCTACCTGCCCATCTCCCACCCTGACATTTTGGAATTAGTGTGATGGATTCCACCCTCCTTTTTACAGGAACATGTGGACCAGTTTTATATTATATGGCCTGGTTTTGTGTTGTTTTATTTCATGCCACATTTGTAAAGAATATTTTGGTCTGTCTTGGGTGTCAGTGACTCAAGCATCATCAATGTTACAAAACAAAAATAACCTCCATAATCATTGGTTTTAAAAAACATAGTATGGAGTTTGGTTCTGGTGTCAGCACAACTTGTCGGACCATCTGTGTTGTACACAGTGTCATTACCACAGCAGAGCTTTTATGAAGGGAACATCCTTGTGTGCCAAGTCGAACAAGTAATTGTGTAGTCATCTTTATTAAGAACCTTCTTGTACAGTGAACTGTTTGGTGATGTTTCAGGATTTAAATACTGTAATAAATGATTAACATTGACCATGTTTTGTGTTGTTATTGTATATACAGAGCTTTGGTACACATAGTGCAAGACTTCATTACATGAATGCTGAAATAAAATAATATGTAGGCCATAACATGTTATACTTTAGATGGTTTGTGTCCATAATGTACACTGATTGAAGACTTAATGAAACATTATGTGCATGGTATTGTGTAATAAATGCAGGCTGCTACTATACAATGAAACTTGCTAATAAAAAGTAAAATTATGAATAAATACAATATTGCCATAAACTACAATTAAGACCGACTGAAACAGCTATAAACAGTAAAATGGCGGAAAAAAGACGCAGGGGATTTTTGCCCGTAGTTTGGTCTTTCAGGCAGCGCTGTTAGCTCTACTCAGGTAGCACGTCTCCTTACGCTTCAGGAGGCAGACAGCTGGAACCTCCTCTGCGTTCACAACTTAACTCTCAACCATCGATAATGTCAATCTAAACGCAGATAATTATCAGAACCTGTGAAACACAACCAATGAAAGAGCAGTGTCGCCTGTGAGGCAAAATGTGGGGCTAATACCTATCTCTACCCAAAATGCACCGGGTTGTAGAGTACACCAATGCATTCTGGGATAAAGAAGGTGCCATAGTAGTGTTGTGAAAAGTCCTTGAACGTGAGATGAATTTTCTAACCCACAACTTTGCAAATACTGTTTTGGAAAGCGCTAGTGGCTTTTAACACTGTTAACAACCTACACTGGTGAGTTGCTGTACATTAAGACTGGAAACTGAAACCGTTTATAGCTTCTCATTGGCGTCGTTGAGTTTGAGTTAAGTTCTATGTGTTTGTTAACGGTGGACCCGGGTCCATGTAATGGTTTACTATCATTTTATTGTAGTCAGTTTTAAAATTGCCAGCTCAACTGTGCGGGTGATGTTCTGTGACTGAGCTTGATATTAAACATGGAGCTTTATGAATAGCTGAACTCCTGGTGTTTTTGTTTTGCAGCGGTCGTGTGTGGACGGAAGCATTTGGGAGAAATGGGAGCTGATAAAAGGTGAGTAAGCGCCAGCGCCGTTCGCCATGGTAGGTGTGGTTAGCTAAAAAAACAGCTGTTCCTTCCTCAAAGGCCGAGATAACCTGTTTTTACAATTTAGACACCTATCCGTTATTTATAAATCCATAATCCATAAAAAACTAATGTTCATAAAGCTTCTCTATTTCCAAAACCAGGTTAGTTTCAGTGTAACCCTTGTAGAGGTGTAACATAGTGTTACCACTTAATACAAGTTAACCTTTGTCTACTTTTTATAGCCAAATATAAATAACCTCTTGTATTTGCTTTAAAATACGTTCATCGTGGTCTCAAAAATTCGCATTTAAGGAAAATTATTTTCCGTCCTAATTTCATACTTCCCAGAGTTGCTATTTTATGGAAAAATCTGAATATCAAAGCAACATTAAAATCAATCTGCAATTAAAATGATGTGGGAAATGTTGAAAAATAGTAACAAAATAACTGGTGAGTAACTTCTTCAGCAGAGCAACGCATTGTGCTTTCCAATCTGTCAGAAAGTTGGATGTCAGAGCTGTAACTACCTGACATGAGACAATGTCCACTGGCCAACTGTTTGTGTTACTTTGTTACACAGCTTCTCTTTTATTACAACATGTATTGATAAATAGTTGTTCTTTATTTGAATATCTCTATTTTATGCTGCGTTATACTTCCACTTCCACCACATTTGAGAGTGCAATATTGTACTTTTGACTCCACTAGACGTTTAAAAGAATAGTTAGCAGTTACTCATCAGATTAAGAATTCACATATACAAAATGTATGATGAGCTTGTGAAATGCAAGCAAGTTGTGAAAGATGAACTACCAACCCAACATTTTCTGCAGAAAGGTCTCTTTACTTTTGGTACTTTAAGTGGCTTGTAAGAAATAATAATAATAATAATGAATGATGTTCGTTTACTGAAGTGTGTTCTTGAATACAGTACTTTAAGTTGTCATACAGTAGTTTTTGCATTGTTGTATTAGTATTGTACTTATGTAAACAATCAGAGTACTTCTTCCACCACTGGCTACCATAATAATAGAGGCAAGTTCACTAACAGAAATTCATGATGACTCAGTAATATGATTGATTGAATCATATTTTGAGAAATATCATGCAGCAGTATTTTACTCTTTTTTGCAATGTCTTGCTGAATAGGATTAGCCGGACTGAACGTAGCGGGAGATATGGCTCTGAACAGTCTCGTGATGAATCGGAATGGCGCGACAGACGAGACAGAGACCAAGAGCGTGATCACAACATGCGTCGCTGGGGAGAAGAGAGACGTAGCGACCGTTATGAAGGAGATCGTCGAGGATCGCGAGACAGTCCAGAGGTATTTATTTCAATATTCAGTGACTTTTCATGTATTATAATGTTTGAGTACATATATAGTTGTTTGGTGACCTCCACACTTAACTGACACACTGATTCATTTGTATTCAAGCAAAGAGAGCGGAAAAGACGAAATAGTGATAGATCAGAAGATGGTTATCACTCTGATGGAGATTACCCAGAGCAGGACTACAGACGGGAACCTGGAGAGGAGAAGAAGAGCAAGACTATCATGCTCTGGGGTCTGTCTCCTCATGTCACTGAGGAAGATGTAAGTCTTTTCATCTTGTTTGCAGATTGTCAGCCTCTTGTGTGTTAAGTTTATGTCAATCTTTGTGCACCACTAACCCTGTAAGATGAATGGAGCTAGTTTTGAATCACTATGTTAACGTACTGTCTGTATGTTGGTTTTTTTTTTCAGATTTGTTTTGCCATAGACCAACTGGAGGGACCCCAGCCAGTAGATGTCAGGTTGATGAAAAAGAAGACAGGTGAGAAGCAGATATACGACGGACTCCGATCTTCCCCCAGTCTTTGACCATAGGGCCAATCTGCTTCCTTTCAGACCCATTTTCCCATAGCAGCTAGGAGAGATTTGTACTAGGTTACTTTTAAAATGAATTAAAATGTTGATTAAAGACTTACCATTTCAGTTCATTGTAAATATTTTTAAGGTAAGTAAGAACAGCAATAACAGTTTTAAGAAAGTACATTGGCAGACACACTCTTTGTTTTTGAGAGTGGTGTAAACAATGGTATTCAACAGGATTTTTTGCTATGGTAAAACTCCTATGGAGTGGCCTATTGTTTACCAAACAGGGCCTGGGTCGTGAAGCAGTTTGTGGAACAGTTTGAATAATATGCCCATGGACTCTTAACTAACACGCCTCCCGTCTATATTTGAATGCTGTCTCTAGGTATAAGCCGTGGTTTCGCCTTCGTGGACTTTTATCACTTGCAAGATGCTACCCGATGGATGGAGACCAATCAGGTTGCTTCACAATCGCCAAGTCTAGTTTTAATCTTGGGGATCTTGGAAAAATAACCAAAATGGCAACCACAATGCATTGATTAAATAGTGTGGAAACTGTACAGATCTGTTTGAAAAATCCATGGATTGAAAGCCACAGGGCATAAATATTTGTATATTAAGAGATGATTATATTCATGATACATAACTGTTTTAACACGTTTTTCTGGTTAGTTTATTGTAATGGCAGTAACATCAAACCTACAGATTTAACTGGTATTGTGAGGTCATTTCCTTAATTAATATGTAATTAAGATAATGATCACACTATCTTTACCTTGCTGTTAGCAGCATTATCCATGAGATTTCAGAGTTTAATGTAAACTCTAACTAATCTTTTTTAAAAGTTGAACCCTTACTAGATGGGGCATTTTAAATGTTTTTCTTTTTTGTTTTAGAAAGTCATTTTCTCCTTTTACCATTTTTGTGGGAAGAGATTTTGTGGGAATCTCTGGTTTTACAGAAAGCAGCCAAAGTTGTCTGTTAGGGTCACATTATACACTTTGCTCCAGCTCAGCCTGAGCACTCGGGTCCCAAACACTTAAAGAACCCTCTATACATGCTCACATATACATCATGTGCCTGTCTTTAACACAAAGGCTATGTGTGGGGGTCCCTCTCCCCGTTCGCTCCCTTCCAACACTGCTTGCTCTGTTGATGAGATTAATGCTTTCCACGAATATTTGAGTGATACTTGTCCTCCTCTTTCAGAAACGTCTGACCATCCAAGGCAAAAGCGTGGACATGCACTACAGTCACCCCAGAAACAAGTATGAAGACTGGCTCTGCAATACTGTAAGTTAATGATTTTTCTTGATTTCATGACCACATTATCAAAACTAAAACACCCTCACACACATAAATTTGGCATATGAGTTAAGGTTTTTTGCAGTCCTGTTACCTTATTTCGTGGTTCACCTACATTTGGATAAATGGTAACGGTTAGGTTGTTTCTCGGGTAAGCATGGTATGCTGCACAAATATAGATTGCGTGTTCTCTGAGGCAGCACTGTTCAGGGCTTTAGTAGGTGTATAATAAAAATGATGTGAACGGTTACTTGCAGTGTGGCCTGTACAATTTCCGGAGGAGGCTGAAGTGCTTCAGGTGTGGAGCAGCCAAAGCTGGTAAGTAGCTAAATCAACAAGAGGCCACTGACTCCGACATCCAGGCCCTGAGGCAACAGTGCTGGGATGCAGCACAAACTTTGTGCTTTTGGAGTTGTAGAAGCCTAGTAAACCAAATTCTATGGATTATATGGTGGTGTTTCTGATCTAGAAAATGTCCATAGATGGGGAAATAGCATGCATTTCTGTCCTGAGAACAATACAAAATGGGTACAAAACATAATCCTTATGAAATAGTCTCTATGATGTTGTAAACACTCAACGTTTCTTAGCGCACATTTTTAATACTTTGACATCATACCTCATTTCCAGTTCTTTGATTACACAGTTCTGAAGGTTATGTTAATGCATTTCTTACTTCTCTCATTCTCTCAACAGAAAGTGAGACCAGCAATAATAATGGAGCCACAGAAACTCAACCCAGTGGAGATTTCTATGGCGACAGTAAGGACTTGCTTCATGAAATATATCACTTTTTTTGGAACAAAAATGTCACTAGCTGTTGTAGATTGTTTTTTAATATCGACTTTTGTCTTGTACAGCAATCATCCTGAGAAATATTGCACCTCTAACCACCGTGGAAGCCATCATGACAGCCCTGGCACCATACGCTAATCTTTCTTCGAATAACATTCGCCTCATCAAGGACAAGCAGACGGGCCAGAACAGGGGCTTTGCTTTTGTTCAGCTGTCTTCTCCTCTGGTAAGTGATTCTCTAACATCTAACACTTTAACTGTTTTTCGATGTCATAATTTACTTTCATACAACAACCAACCATTGATCAATGGTTTCCTTATGGCCTTGCTACAGATACAATACTTCTTAGTTGTCCTAAAAGCATGTCACTGATGAAATGGCCACCTCACTGATGTCTGCATACTACTTAAAATGTGTTTCACAGGAGGCCTCCCAGCTGCTGACTATCTTACAGGGACTGCAGCCTCCTCTAAAGCTGGATGGGAAAACAATTGGAGTGGATTATGCTAAGAGTGCTAGAAAGTAAGTAAAGCTCAAGTGTTTAGTGTACCTTTTTCTTTGACAAAATTTCCTAAAGTTACCTGTTTTGTCCACAATAAAGATGGGAGAGACACCAATACCAATACTCCAATTAAAGATGGGAATACCCTTTTTTACCTTTTTAGGGACCTTTTGCTACCTGATGGGAATCGTGTCAGTGCCTTCTCTGTTGCTAGCACAGCCATTGCTGCAGCCCAGTGGTCCTCAAGTCAGGTAGGTTCATTTTTCTCTCAACATCATCCTATTTATTATCTCCAAGTATGAATATAACACACTCATAGTTATGCTTTGCCTTTTCAGCCACAGCAGACCTCAGAGGGAATGTCAGAGTACAGCTACTTGCAAGAAGGCTATAATCCAATGTCACAGGTTAGTAGTGCAAAAGAAGTAAACACTGTAACTATTAACCTGAAGGAATACCATGTTTGATGGCTTTGTTTAGTTTCTTAAAGGTTGCATACAGTAAAATATGGCTGTACGGTAACATCGAGTAGCTGCTGACATTGACAGCATGTGTCTTTAGAGAAATCGTATTTCTCTAAACTTAAAGTAGAATCCTGATAATAGCATTTAAGATATGAGATGCAAGGCTGTACCTGTTAATCATGACAATGTTTGAAATATTGACCCAGTGGTAGAAATGTTATGTATCTTTATCTCTGAGTACTAACTGGTGTCGGTTGGATAATAGCTCAAGCTAGTATTAAAAGCTTGAGTTAGCTTGTGTCACACTGAAAAATAAATCTATGTATTTCAATAAATATTTTTTTCCCAATAGGACTACCAAGCATACTACCACCAAGCAGCGGGAGCCAGCACCTCTCAGGGAAATGGTATTTTAGGAGGTACAAAATGCTTAATCCTTATTGCGATGTTGGGGCAGTTCTGGCCATGCTTTGTATAATTTTAGATAGTTTTAATTATAAAAACTAAACATATTGTAGTTAGGACTTCCTTTTAAAACTACTAACTACTATCAATGCATTTATAAAGCAAAAGTGTAAGATGTTTTAACATTTGTTTACCATAAGGCTGTAAGACCAAAAACGCGACAGTATTAGTTAAACCCATCATTTGAAAACAACAAACACAGACAAAATATCTCTTGTATATTCTATATACAGCAGATGTGTATATGCAATATATAAATGCTGTATTTTAAACAGCATAGTTATTTGACCTTGTTTGCACAGAAACGTTGAGTATTTGAGAAATTCACAGAGCTTTACTTATCTCATTTTAGCAGCGCCAGGTGTAAAGATTGTTCCAACTGCCGCTGGAGTAGTTATCTCACAGAGTGCACAAGTCTACCCAGCCCATTTAATCGCTCAGCCTGCTGTTCAGGTAACGTACATATTTTGATTGATTCTGTACTTACACTAAAGTGCCATTATTTTAAAAAAATCAGGGCGTAACAATTACATTAATTGCAGGCTTTTCCACTCTCCCAGACATTGGAAGCAAAACCCCACATGGGAAATCTTTCAGGTGTTGAAGCTGTGTCTGTGCCTGTTGCTACTCTTGCTGCTGCCACTGTTACAGCTACCAGTACCTTAACAGCCTCTGGACAGACAGCAGACAACAGCACTGGTATGAGCACACAAGATCGCTTAAAACATGTTCTGTTGAAGTCTTGCACGCATAAAGAGAACATTTTCATCTTCTGATCACTGCATTGTACAGTATATATCAGTTTGCTTTGGGACATTGTAGTATGAGAACATTATGCAATTCCTAAATATTTATGAGAGGAATACAAATTGAGATGCAAACCAACTCAAAGCTCTAAATTTGCAAACAACACACCCAAGAAGAGTTTTTTTTATATGGCTGACTTAATATATGGACCATCCAACTGTACCTGAGGTTACTCGATGGTGAAGAATTCTCCAGACACTTGTTTTGTCCCGGTAGTACTGTATTTATACTCTGGATTTGCGTTTTGAAAAACGGCGTAACTACCACGTTTTCTTCAGTAGTTTTAATGAAGTTATGTTTTATAATTCCCAGTTGTTCCTGATACATCTTCATATCAGTATGATGAGTCCTCTGGCTACTATTACGATCCTCAAACTGGTCTCTACTATGACCCAAACACACATGTAAGTAGTGCCCAACCACCTCATGAGTCACTGGGTTTTCTGTCATATTGGTAAGAGTCATGGGAGTTTACATTATTTTGATTATATACATTGGTGTCTATCTCCTTTCAGTATTACTACAACTCTCAGACTCAGCAGTATCTGTACTGGGACAGTGAAAAACAGACATATGTCCCTGCCTCAGTCGACACAAATAACATTGCGAGCGGCTGTGCAGCAATGGGCAGCAAAGAATCTAAAGAAGGCAAGGAGAAAAAGGAGAAGCCCAAGAGCAAGACTGCTCAGCAGGTATTGTTAAAAATCCAACATCAGAACATATGGCATGTTTGTGCTATAGCCAGAAGTTCTTGATATTTTTCATATTTGAGTTCATTGGACTTTTTTTTTCATGATCCAATCTGTTTGGTTCTTTTAGATTGCGAAAGACATGGAGCGGTGGGCTAAAAGTCTCAACAAGCAGAAGGAGAATTTCAGGAGTAGCTTTCAACCTATTAGTCAAGAAGAGAGGAAGGAAGCAGCTGCTGCTGATGCTGGCTTCACTTTGTTTGAAAAGAAGGTACAACAGTAGAATTCTGAGTTTTGCTGGGACTAAATACAATTTGAGCTTTGTCCTGAATGGATTGATTTGATTTCTCAGCAGGCCGGGGGGCTAGACAGATTCATGCCAGAGGTGTTAAATAGCCCTGAAGAGGAGGCACCGACTAGCTCAGTTAACTCTTCCAAGGTAAGTGGTTTGTACATCCCTGGATTTCGGGAGGCTGAACCTTTCTTTTTCAGTTAGGAGTTATTGTGAAACCCTCCACTTGTATTCTGGCCTTACTTTAACTAACAATATTTTAACCTGCCTTTGTCTATCTGTGGTGGTGTTAGTGTGGCCTTGTGGCAGCCTACAGTGGAGACAGTGACCCTGAAGAGGGAGGAGCAGAGCCTGATGGTGGTGACAAATTCCAGGACAAGATGACAGACTGGAAAAAGATGGCCTGCTTGCTGTGTAGGAGACAGTTCCCCAATAAAGAGGGACTAATTAGACATCAGCAACTCTCGGACCTCCATAAGGTAACATTATGCAATTACTTTCTCAATGTAGGAATATGAAATGTTCACTCACTGGTCAAGGAAACCATAAGATCATTTATTCACTGAAGAATCATCTGTCTGTCTGATCTATCCTAGAAAAACCTGGAGGTTCACCGCAGATCCCAAATGAGTGAAGCAGAGCTGGAGGAGTTGGAGAGAAAAGAGACTGAGGTATGACTGAACAAATAATAACTCAATAGCTAGTGAGTCATATTGTTCCCCTGTTAAAGTGACTGCTTTATACATTTCAAACTGTCTTCACTCTTCTAGTTGAAATATAGAGACAGAGCAGCAGAGAGGAGAGAAAAATATGGCATCCCAGAACCCCCAGCACCCAAAAAGAAGAAATTTAGCCAACCAACACCAGTCGTGTAAGCAATTTTGTTATTTAAATAACTGATATAATACTATTTTTCTAGTTCTTGCACAGCCCAAATTTTTTAATCTTGTGTGTATTTATTAAAGTTTAAATATTCCTTTTTCTCCTGTATAGTAACTATGAGCAGCCCACCAAAGACGGCCTTAACAGTGACAACATTGGAAACAAAATGCTGCAGGCAATGGGCTGGAAGGAGGGTAAAGGTCTTGGTCGCAACCAGCAAGGCATCACTGCACCAATTGAGGTATTTAAAACTTTTAAAGTAAGGGTGCACCCGGTACCCAAAGTTAATATTTGTGGATGACTTAAAAACAATACTTTTGGTTTTCCTCCTCAGGCACAGTTGAGAACAAAGGGAGCTGGTCTCGGTGTTAAAGGCACCAACTACACCCTCTCTGCCTCAGACACGTACAAAGACGCAGTCCGTAAAGCCATGTTTGCTCGCTTCACTGAACTGGAGTGATCTGCTGGCGAAATGTTGCTTTTTAGGTGGACTCATTGTCGGATGGTGAGGTGGAGCTTCACCCTGTCTGAATCAACAATGTCTGTGAAAAGGATTTGGACTCCTGTATTGATTTTTACTCCATGTATGATCTATGATTATTTTGCCTCTTGCCATAATGGTTAAACCAGACAATAGAAATAATCTGTAATGGAGGCGTATGAAGATGGTGAATAATATAATTTATAAATTGTACATATGCACAGTAAATTTCCTTCCCTTGTTTACATATTTGTTTTATATTTCTTCTGTGGTAATGGTTTCTTTTTTCCCAGCATGTTAAAAAAAATTGTACAGTTTTACAAAAAATGTCTACAGAAAATAAATGATATCAGTGATTTATTATGGTCTTTCTTATATTTTATCACCTGAGCAGAAATGTTTTTTTAAAGGCCATTTAAACATTCCTTATTCATTACTACGGCTGTCAACGTTAACTTGATGATGTGTTATTTATGCAACATCATGGCTCTGCCTCCTAAAAGACTCATGTCAACGCCTCAGCAATCAGAAAATTCTCATTTTACCCATTGTAAATTTGCCAAAAAATGAACGCAACATAAACCATGTGGCAGTGAAGTTGGTTCTTTTGGTTATGCGGCGCCATCTGGTGGTCAAATCAGTAACTCATAGTCTGGTTTAAGAAGATAACTAAAACGAGGGTTTGTGTGTACAGAATTACATCAATGACAGGACTATCGGTGTGCAAAATATAAATGCAGAAATGTGTATGCCTGTGTGAGAGAGAGAGAGATTTATAAATTATTCCTCTGTAGTGGCTTGTGGCTAACAGAAAGCTAATTTGTCCAAAGAAAAAGACCTGACATAAAAGCAGAAGAGACACGCTCAATTAGTATTTATTAAAAAAATCAAAAGAGAAGATAAATGCAATGTTTCAACCAGGCCTAAATCAGTGAGATATATGGGTTAAAAAGAAGTTAAGACTTGAGCAAGTATTCCTTCAGTTCATCTTGCAGTTTAGGGGCTCAGCGACCCTGACCCCTCAACATACAAAATTACATGTCACAGTGCAATTGTGAACATGCATTCAGGCTTTACAAAATCATCAAGTGTTCACTTTCTTTTTTATCTAAGTAGATCTCCCTCAATCAGATGTTCCCCTGTGCTCATTTTAAACAATTCAATATTTTTTTCTGTCTCAGATTCCTTAAATTGTCCCGTCACCTATAAAAATATTATATAGTTTCCACTTTCACTGAGTGAAGTCTTTAAACCAACATCAGTCTTGATATTAACTACCAAATATTCATTCATTTTCAGACTTGTAATCCTTTAAATGCCAGTTTTTGGCAGAGAGGGGTGGGGACTATTTTTACCCGATAACGTCTATCTCTTGCACCAACATACACATGCACTAGTCCATACACACATGCCACTCTCTGACATCCATATCAACACACATCATTTTAGTAGCATACATTTGCACCATTGGTCTGCAGTACTCCATAATATAGCAATAATTCCCCTAGTGGAATCCAGAAAAATAGCATGTATTTTCCCCATAGGGCACACATAAGAAAATGGTTCAATCGCAATGGGAAATAGTAGAAACCACATTTTTGAAGCCAGGGCTCTGGATTGAAAAGTCTCATATAATAGAGTGTATGATTGTATGCTGTAATGATTGTAGGATCAAAAATTGTGAGTTGAAATAAGGCAATTTCTGTCCATTTGGATCTGGGTGTCTTTATTTTGATTACACAGTTTATTATACGCTTATAGGAGCCAAGGTTGAAATTCCAACATTTGAAATAAATAAATAAATCCACACCCTTGTCACAAAAATGGGAGATTTCACTAATCTTGCAGCAAAAAAATGTACAGCACAACTCCACATCTCTCCATTTAATAGCCATGTAGAGCTCCTCCTTCTCAATTAAGCCCCTTTTCCACATACACTGCAACCCTAAAATGTTCTGGACATTACCCTGAGAAGCTGAATGTGTGAATACAAATGTCTGAATCAGTCAGACGAGACGTTAAATCCTGCCAGCTCCCTAATACAAAGCCCATGAAATGTCCAATTGAGCTCATGTGTGAATACAGCAGTGAATTCTCTGGAGAATTCACAGCGAATGATTGGGATAAACAGAGACTTAAGTACAGCATCAATGACTTCCAGCAGTCAACTCCTGTCTTACACAAAGCCACTATTTTATGGATAAATGCAGTAGGCCAACTAAGCTGCATTGTTTTGACTGGGGTTGAATGCTCCACTGTGAAGTTGATGCTAGTGGCAGAGAGGACTTCTGTGATGTCTCGCAAAATAATTCCAGAGTTAATTCCATTGTCCAGAGTTCATGTGAAATAGGCTTTAAAGACAAAGGTAGAAAAGTAGATAGATAGATAGATCTATGTAATTCATCTTGACACGTCAGTTTCCTGTAAATAAGAAAGTACAGTGTATGGTTTCTTACAGCGCTGATCATGTCTGTTGAGCAAGAAGCCAAACTGTTTGTCCTCTGATAAATGCAGCATCAGTCTGTGATATCATCACACTAATGAATGGAAAATGTAATTGAGTATTTTGTGTCTGTTTTTAGACATGGTTATTAATGATTAAATGATCAAAGTGCTAAATGTGAGATCAGATTATTTTCTTATACTTGCATGTAGGTCCAGCAAGGGGCACTGTTGATCACAATTTAAAGGCTCTTTTTCCCCCACTGGCAGACTCTTGCCTGAGTTGTCTAATATCGATCAAAATAAACATTAAGTGTGCTTTAAATTTTGCCAAAGTTACATAATCGTTGTGAAGCAAAGCTTTTCTGATGAAGCTGCAATAAGCAACATTAATATAACTTTGACGTAATGCAGGCTTAATGTTTATGTGATGGATTAGATTATTCGAATATTAAGTTTAAAGAGTCTGCTGAGGGACTTTCATGTTGTACAGAAATGGATGTGGACCAATAGCTGCCTGGAACAAAAGGAACAATACACTCAAAAATGTTAAATACACAAGCATGATTTGCAAAATTAAATGTAATTAGAAAACCATCAGTATTTTCCTTTAAAGTCAATTCTTTGGTACTTTAAATGACTGCAATCAGAAAATAAAAGATACAGTAATTAGAGTCAATATTAGTGAATAGAGTTTAACCACGTTTAATTTCATTTTATGATTAAACAATTACTTGTTTGATTGGTCAGTTAGCAAAAATTTGACATTTTATAATGAGTTTGTGTTTGTTTACTTTCATGTAATCTATAAAGGAAAATATTCAAAATATTTGCTACTTTTGTTTGTTTTACATAATTGTAAATACCAGAGTTTTAGACTCTGGATGACTTTTGACAACATCAAATTGGGTTCTGGGAAGTTATTGTTAAAAAGAAAAAGAAAAAGACAAATATTTGATGATAAATGAATTGCTGGTCAAACATTACAAAAGTAATAGATGGAGTATAATTATATCTTTTATTAAAACATCCTGTAAAAGAAATCTAACATAAACCTAAAGATAATAACAAACAGGTTATATTGCACTTTCATGCCAGATCAAAGTGTTTAGTGAAAGTGTACAGTACCAATTGACGAGCACCAATTAATTATGCTGTGTATAAATAACGATTGATATGACAACTACTGTACACGTCATGTCACATAGTTCAGAAGACAGATGGACTCACTACAATGACACAAGACTCCTTCACACCAAAACAGGACAATCACTTCAGTCCTCATCTGGACAACTCTAAACTAGCTAACTTTATATCAAGTTGTTCAAACTAGCTCCACCTCCAACATGCTGCTTACACACTGATGCTTCAGAATTGATCTAATTAATCACATTTATATATTAGTGGCCGATTTTCTGCAAACTAAGTAATTTGACTTTTAATACTTTTAAAGTAAATTCAGATGCCATATTATAAATCCTGTACATTTACAGTTGTAGTCCACAGTGATTCTTTTTGAGTAATCTGGTGTCAAGCCCCTTCCAGACTTCAAAATGATCCTTCTCATCTAACTTTGATGTATAATTTTTTTTAAATGCCTTCCATAAATAGTCCATGAGCCTGACATTTCTGGACTGAGTACTTCTCAGACTACCTGCTCAAATACCATCAACTGCTCTTACTGTGTATTTTTTGAGTAATCCATTGTCATAAATCACCCTTTATGTCTAACTTTCATGTGGAATAAGAAACATTTATTCCATTAGTAGTTCATAAAAAGGGAGTTTTTTGATGTTTGGAAGGGACTTTGACATTAATTGAGCCAAAAAGTACACATTAAAGGCAGCTGATAGTATTTGAGCAAGCAGCCTAAGAAGTAGGCCACTGAGTCCAGCAGTATAAGTGTACTACTTATGGGAGAAACTATTTTTATCCCACATCAAATTTATACAAAAAGTCAACTATGGAGTCTTACAAAAAGTCTTACATTTAAGCCCAGCAGAATAATTTAGACCTACTGCTGCATTTATGACTGCACTCTTATGAGGTACAAATCACTTATATTATTAATTATTCCAAAATGATTGTTCTACGTATTAATTAGTGTATGGGCAGAGAAAGGGAAAGCTTTTGTTGCAGCATGGTAACATTCGCAATTTTACATTTTTAATTTCTATTGTAATGCCCACAACCAATTACGAGACAAATGTGTATCTGACACTAACTCCATATTGATAGTTTTTTTATTTACGCACCACTCGCATCTTGCTCGTAAAATCATTTCCATATGTGCAAATCCTCAACGCCAGATATATAAGTAACCAGTTTGACTGCCACCAGTGATTTCCTATAATTTCTCTCTCTAACTAGACTAGACCAGCGAACAGTTACTGCAGGTGAGTGTGTGCTAAGGAGGCAGACTTAATGCAACCTCCATAGTTGACCTCCGGAAGTTTTTTCCAATCAAAGCGCATTTTTCAGCTGCTGACTTGGAGAGCAAAGGTCCTAAAGTGCGTAACTAAATACTGTCTCCCTCACTGAGAAAAGCAAGAAAACAAGAAGAGATTCATATAATTATTCCCACTCATCAGAGGAATTAACCTGAACGCTTTGTGACACCATTTGGTAAGACTGAACAAATCTGGTATATTTCTTAACACAAGTTTGACATGTTACTGTCATTGCATTTGAGAGTGTTTCTCAGATGTTTCCTAGTTTCAGTTGATATGTGTGGGATTTTGTTTAAATCACTCAAATTTAACTAATCGTTATTTCTGACACCCATTTCTTGGTATATCATTTCCAAAAATCCCTATTATATGAAACTCCTACAGTTTATTCAGCCCACAGCTTTAAATGTTCCTTTCCCCAGTTATCTCCATAACACACACACACACACACACACACACACACACACACACACACACACACACATTTTTGCAACAGCATCCACCATTGTTACAATGATGTGATACAGTGTCTGTCACCCTTGATCACCATCAACACCTCTCATGTGATGTTGTTCTCTTGTAAACACATTTTGTGTTGCTGACAACAAAAAGAAACCCATGTGCACACATACATGGACTTGTCACTTTCCACGTTGTTTTCAATGTAATTTACAATCATTGCAAACATCTGTTCATTTTTAAATGTAACATATTGATGCTTAAGCACAGACCTGTGCTCAAATGTAAGAGCTGCCTGACATGCCCACAGATAAATTGACTATTGGTTACCAAATTATTACTCAGAAACTTGCCCAGCAGCTTGTCAACACACTTGTAACTGATGATAGTTAACGGATTCCTCATGGACAGTAACAAATGAGGTTGTATTTTTAGCCAACAAGCACTGGTTCAAACACAGATACTCCTCTTACTGTTGAGTGCTCTTTGCCGTCAGTTTTTTTTCTTTTTTTTAATAAGAGGATTAAGACAATATTCATATATTGTAGTTGCCATTGTGACACTGAAACACATTTTTAGCTTAGCTATACTTAGATGTTACTTGCTTGGTTATTTTCAGTAAATTTTAGCTCTTGGGAGGAATTTAAGGCAGATTGATCTTGCTCTGCAAATGGTCATTAAAATGACAGCCAAGCTCAATATTCTCTGCTACATCCTTGTCTAAACACAGAACATATTGACTACTAGTAAAACAACATATTAAATCATTACTTGGGCCCCTGGTTGTGCCTCAGTAGTGCTGCTTCCTTTTAATGATTTTGTCAGTGTGTGTGTGTGTGTGTGTGTGTGTGTGTGTGTGTGTGTGTGTGTGTGTGTGTGTGTGTGTGTGTGTGTGTGTGTGTGTGTGTGTGTGTGTGTGTGTGACAGGAGTGTGAGAAGGAGTTAGAAGAGTATATTATATTTTTGAAACAGCAGAGTAGTCAGAATTTTAAAGCAATACAGAAATGATAAATGAATGTGCTCAAACATAAGGGGAAACATTCCTCACTTAGAAGACATCCTCTAATAGATCTGAGTAAAACTAGAAGAATATTTCAGGTTTTGCTTACTCTCCAATTCTATTTGATTTACAGATTGTAGAGAGTGATGCTTGATGCTGTAGTCAGTGAAAGTAGTTTATGTTACACAGGCAGCTGCTAAAACCTGATACACCACTACAGTTCCAAGTTACAATCTCCGGGATTTTTTTGTGGTTTAATCATTCAGTTCATGGTTTCTAATAATAAACTTGTTCTATATTACAGTAGCATGTTTTTATTAATATGTTGTGTCTTTTTTTGTGCCTTGAGAATCAGTTGCTTGTGTTATTGTGCTTCACCTTGCTTGGAGTCCAAAATGGGATGTGATGCAGAAAGCTCCTGTTTGCAATGTTACTTATATTGACATGTATATTCTTTGAAAACTTGCATTTTAAACAAATTAAATAAAAGGATCTCAATTGGCATGCTTCAGCAATGGTATTCTCAGCGGAGTGCTAAACCCAAGATCCAGTGAGCATGTTCCAAAAATATGAACAGGTCACACAGCTCAAATATCCTAGTCAAAAAGAACACAATATTAATATTTCACTTGTTTATTTGGCTCACATTACAATTAAAAAAAAAAAAAAGTTTGTTTGTTTGTTTCAGCACAGGCAACTGCTGGGTGCCAGGCAGCACCGAAACATTTAAGCATTTATCTATTGTGATCCTGTCTTTTGTCATTTTGTCAGTAATGGTGCTGATAGACTGTGTCCTCTAGACACTGGACCCCACACACCCCACAATGTTTTTGATTAGATTTGGTGAAACATACCTGGTGGTTGGCCTTGTCATAGCTTGATATTTTTTTACAGAGAACTGCAAATGACTGCTGTGGTCTAACAATTCTTCATGTGTCTATCTATAATGTTTGGTTACTGAATGTTTTCTGTCTCTGACTGATGAAAACTGC
Organism: Scomber scombrus; assembly: GCF_963691925.1. Taxonomy (NCBI): domain Eukaryota; kingdom Metazoa; phylum Chordata; class Actinopteri; order Scombriformes; family Scombridae; genus Scomber; species Scomber scombrus. The sequence goes on from NC_084972.1 coordinate 19,584,676, forward strand.
CATCAACACACCTGAATACTTTGTGTAATATCAGAATAATATCAGAAAAATCTTTACAATCAAACAAAAAATGAAGAGTTTCTATAACATGTCTTGTTGGTGATTCAATATCTGAGCCAATCAGCTCTTTGATCAGGCGACAGCCACGTATATTATTGCCCACGAGTGCATGACGTCAGAGCAGCTTGGGATCAAGTCAGACACATATCTAACCAGCATGCATTGTACAGTGATTGCTGGTGATCAATTCTGTGCAGGCCTGGCTCATTTTCGAATGAGCCTAATCCCACAGTTGTCATCACATTTTGTGAAAAATGTTCCTCAATCATGATAGGTTCATGAAAATATGTGAAATTCCCACCCATTTCAAACCACCAAGAAGAGCACAGACCAAAAAACTCAAACAACCGAAAACACAGAAAACAAAAAAACTGAAATCCTTCAAAACTGTTTAAACTGGCAGAAAATGTTGTTTTCATTTAGGGCTCATAGGCTACATTGGCCACACTGCAGGCCTTAATGCTCAATTCCGATTTATTGCTCAAATCCGATTTTTTGTTTGGCTGTTCATATTACACTTTTAAATGTGGCCTGTCTGCGGACTGCGATTTGAACAGCTCACGCTCCTGAAGTGACCCGCATGCTCAGTTGATCATTAATGACGTCACGCACAGAACGGTGTTTACGGAAGCGAACATGGCAACAGCAACAGCCGGTGAAGTCACTGGTAGTCTCATTTATGGTCTAATGTTAAAAACAGTGTGTGGCTACAGCCGGCAAATTTGTGAGCGGGTGATGTTAAAAAGGAGATTCAATGCGACTTGTGCTGTTCACATTGTCAGAAACAAATCAGATATGGGTCACATTTGAGCGAACAAATCGGATTCAGGTCACTTTTAACTGCAGTGTGAACATAGCCTTAGGACGCACTCACACTAGGGCCAGTTGTTCGGTACCGTGCTGAAGCACGGATGTCCCCCCTCCCCTGTCCCCCGCACTCACATCACCTCAAACCCAAGTGTACTCAAGCACGGTTGCCTCCGACACATACGTTGCGCAAAAACGTATAGACAGTTTACTCTCATAAAACATGCACAGGTGTGTGTTCGTGTGCTGTGCGCCGGTAAAACACAGCACTATGATTAAAAAGTGCAAGCTTGTTCTTCGTGAGTCATGCCTGTGTAGTATGCAGTGCTAGATGGGTCATTCCAGAATTGGAGGACATTTGCTGAGACCTACTCTTGAGAAAAAGCTTGAACATTAGCATTAATTTGCGACCCTGTTACTTGCACCCCTGTTACTGTAATTAGAGTAAAGGGGTTGCATCTCTTTCACAAAATACATTATATTCTCTTTAATAAAATTAAATTTGAATGTACAATGTAGCATAATCATGTTTTAAATGTACTAACATTTTGTCAGAATATAGAAAGCCTTTTTCTTCTCTGTTATTTTAAGTGTTTATTCATTTATTCACACAGCCACATTCATGTCATTATCTACAGTCAAAAGCAACGTGTTCCTTCAACCCTGTTATTCTATACTTCAACCCTGTTACCATGTAGGCCTAATTTTCATCAAAATAATCTTAAATTATTTTATCTGCTCACAATGTTTTAACCTATTGTTCTTTTAATAGTTTGAATAGTTATATGAATGATGTATTTGAGCAAATACATAAAAATAAATATTGTAATTTAAAAAAAAAAGTTGATAAAACAATTGATAAAAAGGGGCAAGATAGATTTTCAAAGTTCCTAAAATTAATATAAATCAAGTCTTACCTGAAATTAAATGAGTATTCAATCTGGAACTTTCTTTATGTAATGGCAAAGTATTTATTAAACAATATTTTAAAATATATATTTATCAGGTGCCTGAGTATCCGTAACAGGGTTGCGCCAAACACAGCACACAACAAATAAAATATCTTATAAAAAGTGCCCCTTTGATGTCTGAGCTGGACAAATCAAATTATTTGATGGTTTACAACCTGTTTTTCATGAAGACATAACAGAAAATACTAAAATAAATGGTAAATTTTTCACTAATATTGATGCCTAAATTGTCCTTCAATTCTGGAATGACCCAGATACTTGTGTAAAAAAGACTTTAGTAAAAGCAGACGTACTGATTCAACTCTTTATGCCGTTAAAAGTAAGACTTAGTTTAATGACTTAGAAGTCGCCCAAATGACTTACTTTAACGAATTGTGTTAGTTTATATAATGCAGATTTGTAAAATATTACTTTATGAGGGTTCACAGTCACAGACAATAAACTTACCATTTCATAATTGTGGTAGCAGCGGCGAAGCAGATGTAATGAAGTCAACACAGCATGCTGGATACAAACTAATATTAAGCCTATAGCCTATTTATTATAATGTCGATGGACATAAATTGAGTTCTTTTGCCTTAATAATGATAAAATAATACACAAAAAATGGTCGGATTGGGAACCCATATGCATAATGTCTCCACATTGCATGCAGTGTTGCTTGACATGACCAGGGCTCCGCTAGTGTTGCCTTTTAAAAATTGTCGATTTCCCGGGTTTCCCTGGAAAATTGGCTTCTTTTCCCGGGATTTAAAATGTCTTATTTTCGGGAAAAATATTAATCTCTGGTGTGCATGCGTGACCAAGTGTACCGTGCTCAAGCACACCTCTTCCAACCGTACCGTGCCAGGGAAGTGTACCGTACTCAAGCACGGTACACTTGCAGTCACACTAGCCAAATAATCCGGACTTTAGGGGGCAAATGTGCTTGGGCATGGTACGATTGCCTAGTGTGAGTACGCCCTTAGTTAGAAGCAGACTGTTTTCAGGGCCTAAATACACACTCGCATTTTCAATGATATTCAGTTTTTCCTGGAATAATGCATCTTAAACAAACTCACACATCTCTACATTTATGACTCATGTCCTTTCTCCCTTTGCCCTAGATATTCAAGATATGGAATAACTGAAGGATCACCTTCATTGAACACATTGTTGGCTGCATCAGCTGCTGTCCACCACCTATATTTGGTCACATTTTATACCCAGATACTTTTCCAAAACTATGACACTACACATAGTCTTTTGTGTTGACATTACACACTTCATTCAGTTTGTTGTTGTTTTTTTTTAATTTGGGTGCACCATTTGCACCATGGTTCTTTAATTTGCAAGTAACACATACCTTTGTTTTGGATCTTACCAAGGTCATCTGGCAAAAGGCCTGAAGCCTGGCCTTTAAGTACAGCCCAAAGATGTGGAAGAAGCCAACAAGGAGTTGCAAGAAGGGGGGACTTGAATTTAGAAGTCTCAAGTAAATATCTTTTTGTATGGATTTGTTTTCATTTGCTAAGCTAATTCTTTCTTGGGAGAAAAAATATTTTGATAGTTTGTTTATGTTCAGATATCTGTAAGTGTGTTAGATGTTAATGTTGTTTTTTGATCAAGTTTCCCCTTGTGTCTGTGAAGGGACTGTCCATGTGTGTACATAACCTCCCTGTGTGTCATTTGGAAGATTAGATTCGTTTGATTATGTTGTGTTAAGTTGTAGATTTAGTTTCTTTATTACTTAGTTGACCTCCTTTGAGTTTGGGCCCTAATTCTTGAACTACTTTTCTAGTTTCTTATGTTATATTTGGATTTATTTACTTTGTGATTTGTTAACAGACTTTTCAACATTATTAAAGCTTTTTTTCTTTTTACACCTATGATCTTTTGCCTTTTTTGCTTTGTCTCAGTTGGTGGCAGTGATAAAATCGTTGAATTAAAGACCTAGGTGCATTTTGTTTTTTTCTCTTCTTCTTTTGTTTGCATGAACTATGTGGGGACGAAGAGGAAGCAACGTTGTCAAACTAGCCCAGACAGATGTAAAGAGCCAACCCGACAATGAGTGTGAAGACGGGGCTGCTAGTGGGGAAGTTGGCAATGGGGGGTGAAGATGATAAGGAGCCTACAATCTTTGGCCTGGCAAACCAAACTTCAGGCCCATATAGTGCAGCCGAAAGCTTGAGAGTCGCACAGGGATATAGGTAGTATGGCAGGAACAATGATTTAAACATCTTCAACATCTGTTTAACCTCCTTCAGCTGGCTAAGGTCTGTGCCACTGGAGAGGCATCAGGAAAATTCCAACTCTGCAGGCTCTTCATTGGATACTGCATTCCCACTAGGACACCCTCAGTCAGGTAACTCCTTTCATGTTTGCTCTTCCTATTCAGTCAAAATTTGAGTAATGAAGATTATATTGAACATATCCTTTTCACTTTTGAATGAACAGCAATTACCTGTAAAAGGCCAAAATCAGATTGGGCTTTTCACTTGATTCCACTGTTAACAGGGAAAGCTAGAAGTTCTAATGTGTATATGGATGTTAATAAATCAATAAATAATGATCAAGTTAAGGTTGCAAATCTCCAAAAACAGGAAAACTCACCATCAGAGGTTTTTTTCTCTCCACATGGATCCCAATGAGACACCCAAAAAGTTGTAAGGTTGAAGGAACTTTATGGAAAGTGGGTTGAAACAAAACGTAAAACTTTTGCCTTCTTGGATGATGTTGATGTTGCTTGACAGAAAAACCAGTCATAGGCATGCAAAGGCTAAAAAAAGACAGCCAATTCCCGTTTCAACCCAACATGGCCCAAGACCAGCTCTGTGGGTAAGCCTCCCCTAAAGGAGTAATTTCTTAAAGGCGGCCTCTCCACTAGAGTAGCTTTGTATGATTTGCAGTTCAAAACATCCTTTTTTTTTATCTCACACTGGCCGTTCATGCAGCCCCTCAATTTAACTTCTGTCTCTTTCAGGCCCCTGTCCTGAACAGAGTGGCCCCTCTGTTCTGATTGGCCAGCTTATCAGAAGCCTCCTGAGGGGTCATGAAGTTACTGCTGATGAAAACCCAACATTTCCTGCTTTACTGCTTCATATCTATCTGTTAAATTACTAAATAACTACAAACATTTACTGTGAAGAATCTGCAGGAAATTAAAGATCAATTAGAAATAATGCAGGAAGAAATAAAAGCACAAACAACCACATTGAGATGTGTGATGAAGAGCTATAGACGACCAGCATACCTCCAATAGGTAAACAACTTTTTTTACTTACTGTTGTGTAATGGAAAAATGTTCTGTGTGCCAGCTTGACTTCCGTCATGGCTTGGCATGACTACCCTCAAAACAATAACAACAACAATAAAATAGAAAAACTTACACATTTTTCAACATGGACACTATTCTCCCATTATTTTGTGTCTAAGTGACTAATAGGGACAACAATTTTTGAAATTAGTCCAGTATTGAGCAAGAGCACTTCATCCGGCAGCTATGAAACGGGCTGCAATTTAATCCTTGTTGACGTACACTGATAGGGCACTATTGCCTATCAATGTATGTCCACTAAAGGTGTTTGTTTATTGCCACTGACAAGCTCAGATTGTTGCACTGGATCAATATGAAGGTAAAGAAAAACATGTTATTTCTCTGTATGTCCTTTCCATAATGTTGTCAAACACTTACAATAACAATCTGAGTCTGTCAGTGGCAAGCATTTTTTGTAGACGTACTGTAAAAACTGGTGTAAGAGTCGCACCAGTGTATAATTTCGGGGGGTGTCATGCTGGGAAAAACACTTTTCTATTAAATACTGGTTTATTTGAATGCACCAGTAGTTATTCATTTATGAACACGTTTATACTCCAAAACTTTCTCAATTTACTTTTATTTGAAACACAATTATGGGATTAAAACGCTGACATAAATCACGTGAATGAGACCCACGCGCGCAAATGAGATCTGCGCGCGCAAATCAAACATCCACACGTACTGCATCTCTGCTCCCTTGAGCAATATTTTAGCCTTTGAGGAGAAAAACAGCCCACTAAAGAAACCTACTCGTGAGCGAGCAGGGGAAAGTTTTGCGAGCAGGAAAATCCGTTCGCGAGCGAGCAGGTGAACGTCTGGGAGCGGATTCTGCGCACGCTCAAGCATGCTTTTCCTCACAGGCTAAAATTTTGCTCAAGGGAGCAGAGATGCATGATACAATATAGCTCGCGAGTGCTTTGATTTGTGCGTGCGGGTCTCTTTCGCCATTTAAGTCAGTGTTTTAATCCCATACACAATCAAAAGACTTCAACGTGTTGAAAAATGCTTCAACATCAGTTTGGTCTGTAAATACTGAAACATCACAGCAGCTAGTGTCTGAAATACTTCTGATCAACACAAAATCATTTTTCCATACAACATACAGCATTAACAGGTCATCAATAGTATATCTATTTTCATTAGCTGCTGAAACAGCTGGAGGTCTCACAGATGTGATTTGTGCCCAGGCAGAGATTCGAGCCAGCTGCAGTTTTGCAGTCCTTAAAGGAGACATCTGTGGAAGTGAATGGTCAGACTGTCAAAGTGCTGATTGACACCAGAAGTACACAGACCCTTGTTCAATGAAGGTAAGTTACACTGCATTCCAGCTGCACCACTTGAGACGATACCCATATGAGGCATATGAGGCAATATCCTACAGCGACAATATGCTACAGCAGATGTCTGTTAAACATTGGCATCACAGACAATTTATCATTTCCTGTTATCTTAGGTGATGACCCAGGAGTACCGATTGACCTGTTACAACCTGAGAGTTGCAATGTTGCTCTTACTTGGCAAAGCAGTCAAGTGAGTAGATACCAAGTCTGAGTGCTTTACCATTTTATAATGCTGCTATTGATGCTGAGCCAACCAAAGAGTGGAAGTCCTGCAAGCAGCAGAGGCAAGAGAAGTTCCAGTACACCACTGTGTCTTCTTCTTTGCCACCTGTTAACATAGTTGAACTGCAGCACCAGGACAAGAGCCTGGCTACGTACCTTCAGAAAGCTAGAGAGTACAAAAAAGAGGAGAATAAAGATGTGTACTGCTTACATAATGGCACTGTTTACAGACAGCATGGGTCAGTAAAACAGCTTGTGGTTCCCAGAGTAGCTAGAGGAAGTGTCCTGGGCTGGCCACATTAGGAAGCATACAACCTTAGCATGTATCAGTAACTGTTTTCACTGTTTATATATTTATATGTTGCCCATTTTTGTAGAAGCTGCCCTCACTGCCAGGTTCGTTGCCTGAGTCCCCCTCCAGCCACTTCCAGTCATTAGCAACCCCTTTGAAGGCCTGAACATGGACAATGCTGGTTATAACAGATTTTTCAGCAAGATACCCAAAAGTGTTCCCCCATATAGTCAGTCAAAACCAAGGCCATTGCGTTTTGCTTTCTCTTTTTTTTCAAGGATGAGCTTGGAAAGGAAATATTGACTGATCAAGGTACAAACTTAATGTAAAAAACTGCTTAAGGATGTGTACCAAGTGCTTGGCATCAGAGGACTGAGGACAACATTTGCTTATTGGGAAGTTCCATAAGCATCCACAAGCCTTTCACCAGGAAGAAGTTGGACAAAATGACCATGTTGGCCCAGGAGCACATAGTGGCCTGTCAACAACATCAGGAAACCTGGTATGATCGAGCTGCCTGGGAGAGGGAGTTTCATCCTAGCCAGAGAGTACTGGTGATGCTGCCCACGGACAGGAGCTAGTTTTTGGATAAGTGACCTTCATATTGACCATATGACGTAACTCAGAAGTTAGGCCCTATCACTTAGAAAAATTCTACTCCAGATCAGAGCCATACCACCTGGGTTCTTCACATCAACTTGAGTGGGTCCCAAGACTAGAGGAGAAATCACCTGTGTTACGTATAATAACGATATGTTCCCCTACCATCAACCTCTGCTCTCAACTCAGACCACCTTTCTGAACAACAGCAGTCGCAAGTGAAAGCCCTCTGTACATCTGATGTGTTCAAGGAAAACCCTAGCTATACCAGTCTGATAGTGCATGATATTGACTCGAAAGAAAGTGATGTTGTCAAATGTGCAGATGGGTGATAAATTAAAGGGAAACCCAACATAAAGTGTTTTAGTAAGTTGTTGGGCCACCACTTCCTGCAAGAACAGCTTCAATGCACATTAGCATTGATTCTACAAGTCTGTTAAAGTCTTCTGGAGGGATGAATACCATTCTTCCAAAAGACATTCCTTCATTCCATTCAGTCCTGTGTCTGTTTTTCCTTTAATTTGTCACCCACCTGTGTCACCTATAGGTTTCCTGAGCACCTCCTTGGACCCCTTAAAAAGGAAATGAAGCTAATGCTCTCCCTGGGTATCACTGAAACCTCCCAGAGTGAGTGGTGAAACCCCATTGTTCTGGTTCCAAAGAAGGATGGTACATTCAGGTTTTGCATAGACTTCTGTTCAAAATCACCTTGGGGATTCTACCAGTTCATGACAATGCCTTTTGGGTTGCATGGAGGTCCAGCTACATTCCAGAAGCTCATGGATAAGGTAGCAAAGGGCCTGTCACATTTTGCATCTGCTTACTTGGATGACATTGTAGCAATTGTTGGCCTTTGAGTGACTACAGATCTCAATCAACCCAGCCAAGTGCAACTTCACCTAAAGGGAGACGAGTACCTTGGCTATGTCATCAGCAACAGGGTCATCAAGCTTCAGGTGTGGAAAGTCCATGCCATTTGATCCTGCTTCCTGCCCCAGACTAGAATCCAATTCAAATCTTCTTGGGGATGGCAGGATGGTACCACAGATTCATCCCTATTTTTTCTGCCAAAGCTGCTTACAGATATTACCTCTCTCAAGGGGCCCCAACTAGCTTCTGTGGTCAGGAAAGAACAAGAACGAGGACATCCAGTAGGCTTTGAGTGAACATCCTGTGTTGTACTGCCCTGACTCTCAGCAGCTCTTCATTTGGTAAACTGATACCTCAGATCATGGGCTGGGTGCAGTGCTAGCAGCCTGGGTTAGCTCCCAGAAGCTGCCAAGGACCTGCAAAAGATCACCATTCCTTTGCATTCATATGTCAGAAGCTCTACCCCAGGGAGACCTACAGTGGACAAGGAATGGCTGGCTGTCAAATGGGCCTTGGAGTCCCTAAGATACTACCTATTGAGAAGACGAAGTTCATCCAGGAAACTTACCATAAGGCATAAGTGGCTGGAAAGGATGAAGCACACTGTAGAATAACCTGCTGGTACCTTGCTTTGGAGCCCTTCAAGTTTGAGGTTCATAACAACCTGGGAAAACAGAACTCCAATGTTTACTACCTTTTCTGCTGTCCCAGCTAGTGTCCAGAAAAGGAGGTGTGTGCGGCGGCTGCATTAGCAGCTGTCCACCAGTGTTAGTATTTACGACAGTTTGTTTTCTAATTTTGGTGCACACAATTTAATCAACATGGTTCTTTAATTTCTTTAATAAGTAACACTTTTATTTTTGATCTTACTGAGCTCTTCTGGCAAAAGTCCTAAAGCTTGGGAGAGATGGCCTTTAAGTTCAGCCCACAGAAAATGGAAGAAGCCAACAGGGAGATGTAAGTGGGGGGGGGGGCTTGAATTAAGAATCCTTAAATAAATATCTTTTTATATGGATTTGTTATCATTTGCTGGATGGTAATTATTTCCTTGTAGATCATTTCTTTTGATAGTTTGTATATCATTGGATATCTTTAAGTGTGTTAGATGTTTAATGTTGTTGTTGGTCAAGGTTCCCCTTGTGTATGTGAAGGGCTAGTCCATGCGTGTATATAACCTCCTTGTATAACATTTTGATTTTGTTAGGTTGAAGCAAAAGTTTCTTTATTGCTTAGTTCATTTTGAGTTTGGGTCTCTTTTTTTTCAAACTACCCAAAAAGAGTCTGTTTCAATTTGGATAATGGAAGTTACTTATTCAGAATTGAACACCTTTTCCTACGGGAAAAGTCATGACCTCAGAGATGATGGTGTGCCAATGAAGACATTACCAGATGAGGATGGGTGAGTAATCTCCCTTTATCCCATGCAAGATGAATGGGTGCCCTTTGTTGCTTAAATACCGGTAATTGAATTTTAATACAGCATGTTTCAAGCATTTTTATACTGAGTTCTTTTGGCTTTCTGTATTAGCTATACTTGTGTGACATATGCAAACACAAGTGCAAAACAACAACAACAACAACAACAACAACAACAAAAACAAACAAAAAATCCTTTAGAATTGACCCTGATGGAGTGTTGGAGAGTGAGGAATTTTTGGCCAGTGGCGATGGAAAGAAACCTATCCAATTTACAGATGTAAGTGAGAAAACCCTTTTTTTTTCTTTTTTTAGAAATACAGCAGGAGTAACAGCATACTGTTGTTTAATTTGTAAATTGAATGCTTTTGTTGGTTTGTGTATTTTATTCCCTTTAGTTTGAAGGAAAGACCTCTTTTGGCATGTCTGTCTTCAACCTGGGTAATGCTATTATGGGGAGTGGAATCCTGGGATTGGCATATGCCATGGCCAACACTGGCATCCTCCTCTTCGTGTGAGTAAATAAGTACACTTATGGAAAAAAGGGGCCATTTCCAAAATATAAACCAGTATCTACCCACTTATCAAACACAGGCAAAGTAACTGATGATGGTTGCAGTGCTGAATTGTAATCAGTCTCTTAACATTTTCTTTCTGTCAACCTTAAAGGCAACTTAACATGCTTTTTGGGATTTTACACACTACTGTTATGTCAGATGTCTATATTTAACATGGTAAAAGTTTCAAAACATGAGGTGAGTTTATGTTAAACTGTTGCCTTGAAGTCAAAAGCCAGGACTTCAACCTGCACTGAAAGCTCTGTTTGCAGTTACCTCTACTTCCCCATGTAGTCTTTACATTAGCCTATATTTTGAGTAAAAAACAGGAAAAAAGGAAATATAATACTGTTTGTTTAAGTAGCCTTTAGAGCTGGCAAAAATCAGAGACAGCTTCTGAGAGTTAACCTATTAGAACAGAGTGGGTTCATCAGGAGGGTGTCCTTACAGAAACAAGAGCTAAAACAGCAGAGGCTGAGCTAAGGGGATCTATAAAGAACCACTATAAGATAAATAAGAGTTTTTGGACTGCAAATCATGCAAAGCTATTCCAATAGAGCCCCAGATTAAAAATATAGACCTGGAAAAGCTTTAGTTGTACTACTGCAGTGTAAGAATGGAGTATGGCAGATGCGTTTGAAACTGTGGTAAAACAGAAACAAACATGTTGTCAAACCAGTATGGAGTCCTGAGAGTCTCTAATGTACTTTCTGAGGGATTGTAGCTAAAGAGCAGGCTGCTTTGGCAAGATCTTTTTAAAGTGATCGAGTATCTGCCATGACATCTTGTAACAGACCGTGTCCCATAATATTCATATCCTTTTTCTCAGGCTCTCGTCCCTGCCCTTGTTACGGCATGCCAACACCAGAAAGGCCACAGCCCAGAATAACCAAACCTCCAGACCCTGTGTGAGGTGTCTGGATTTCTCATTCACTTCCTTCTGCTCCATGCAGACTGCTGCTCTCAGACCATGACCTTGCTGTCGATCATGTAGTCTGTGTTTGTGTAGCTAAAGAGAGCAAGTAGCAGGACTGGAATAGATGATGGCTTCAACATTGAACACCTGAACTGTGGAAACAAGTAGTCAGATCAATACTAGATCTTTCAAAATGTTCAAGTCACTCCTCCAATACAATTCCCATTGCTAACTGGGTGATATTTATTTCTTATGTAATTGAGTTGCAATAAATCTGCTCATACTTCACAAAGTCGTCTTGGGATTTTTTAAATGCAAGGTAAATGCTTGAACAGCAGTGAATACAGCTGCTAACAATTTTAAGCCCCTTGCATTTTGCCAAGGAAATACCATACCGGAAATGATGCTCTACATTCATTTCCCTCTTCAGTAAACTGCGTGGCACTGGCCCAATATATTGGGTGGCACTGAAGACTTTGGATTGGTTCTGCAAAGCAGTTCTTTTTCAGAAATAATTGTTTCCACCAAGTTTTAACAACAAAAGCTGGGAGATTGTCCTCAGTCTCTAGTTAAGTGAAGCATTTAGAGACTATATTGATAACTGTTTCACCAAGTCACAGAAAACCTGCTACTAGTGCTACCAGTGCAGTTACACTTTTCAGGCTAAATGAAGACTGTTGTGCTTCTGAAAAGATAGACAAAACATACAATACACAACTTAATGCAAATGGGTAAATGTAATAACTAAGTAAATGGATAGAAGAGGGATACCACGATAATAATCATTGAGTGAATGTATAGTGTGGTTTATAACATGTTGGTATGACTTTCCCTTTTGCATTGTGTCACAGGTTTCTTCTGACTACAGTAGCAAGCATGTCATCTTTTTCCATTCATCTAATGCTCAAATCCTCTGGCATTGTGGGTAAGCCTGTCAATGACTCAACCTGTTGTACAGAAATAATAAATATCATACAGTACAGTCACCAAAATGATATTGGGACTTGATTGACATCTAAAAGGTCTGTTATTTCTGGATATCTTACTATATAAAAGTGAAAAAAGCTCTTGTCTCCTGATTCACTTAGGTTCTCTTATGGCTCAGAAAGATTATAAGGAGGAAAATTAATGAATTCTATAAATGGGTCTCAGTTAACCCTCTTTTTCATATTTTTACTTTTTACTGTGTTGAATCCGAGGGTCATCTCAGCAAACGTAACTGACTGAATGTTATTTTTTGTAATCTACTTTCAGGAATTCGTGCTTATGAGCAGCTGGGGTACAGGGCCTTTGGCACCCCAGGAAAAATGGCTGCTGCTATAGCAATTGCCCTGCAGAATGTTGGAGGTGAGGAGCTACTGTGACGGCAAATATTATACACCATTACACAGCTTAGAATGTATATCCCCTTTTACCCATCCAAACAATGTCCAGGCTTGTTTTACTTCATTGCTTTGGCTTTTGCTCTTGGGTATACGTCTCTATGTATGCATGGAAATGTTTTAAGAGCAAAGACCAGAAGATCTGATGGCAAACTCATAGAATAGCTGTTTCACTGGCTGGCTGCAATCAAGTCCCCTTAACACAATTTAAAATACTTTAAATTAGAATTAGTTTTTTAGAAAAAAAGTTTTTTGTCTATAGAGTCAAAGCCCTCTCCACACAATCAGACCAACAACTGGTAAGGAAATACTGCTTCCTTTGCTTTCTTTTTTTTTTTTGGCCTAAAAGTAGTCACAGGTCAAGGGATGACCCAGTGATTTAATATTGAACTTTCATACAGCTGGGGGAAAATCAAAGCAGCAGTGACCTAGATGACTTTTAGTCTCTTGTATGGGTAAAGCTCCAGAATCATTGGAAACCTACATTTCCAATAAAGCAGCTCCTCCGAATCTCATTTTAAATGCCTACTCCTATTTTAAAAACTACATAATTCATCATTTAAAAAGCCCAGAACCACAAGACACATTATACTGTTTACACAGGTTGACTAGTACTCCTCATGAAAAATTAACTGAACTTAATGTCAGTCTGCAGTGCCCCTTTAAATATCTAGAAGCTAGAGTATTAAAATGTCACTCATCTTAAAATATAACTGACCCAGTGTACTAAAGGTTACAAATTCTAAGAGAAATTATAGAGGACTTGACCCCAGTGTGCTTACTAGTAGCTGCTGTCACTCACACAAACACAGAGTGATGAGTGTTATTGTGACGTGACTTTCCTTGTGTTTATTTATTCTATATGCCAGCCACACATTGTCATATTTTCTATGTCTCATCTTTTACAGCTATGTCCAGCTACCTGTTCATTGTGAAATCTGAGTTCCCTCTCGTCATCCAAGCTTTCATGAAGGAAGATCACAACTCTGAGTATTTATGTTTGTTTATGTATTTATTTATATCATCAACATCTCTGTGCTGCTAGTGAACAGCATGTGATTCCCACCTGGTCCAGACTATAGACACTGTGTGCAGGGTTGAGGGGCCTGTGAAAGACTGGGGGCAGCAAATATTCTGTTTGCACCATTCAGTGTGGAGGTGTGATGAGAATGGCATGGAATATAATTGGCTGAGCAATGAGGGTGGCATGGTTTGGTATCAATTATGTATACACCCAACATAAACTGCTGTCAGCTTGTGCAGGCAAGCTGCATTACAGAAACAAAACAGTCATGCCAGACAGACACTCTGCATTAGGCCATGGGAGGACCTGAGTAGATTCCAGCTGCCGGTGCAAATCTTAAAAATCCTGTGCTGAAAAGGGAGCTGTAGCCCCAGCCATAGAGTTTCCTACTCTGGTCTGTCAGGTCTGCAAGATTTATAAATCACTCGCAGCACTTTTGTTTAGAAATGTCAGCAACTCATTACTCATCACTTCATTGTTTCAGACAGTCATTTCAGTCACGCAATTTTATACAGAATACACAGCACAATTTGTATTAAACAACCTTGAGATGGATTATATATCCGTCTAAGCATGTGGTTTAACCTGTTTTTCTTGTTGTAGCTTGTTGTGTTAATGTTGTTGTTTAGTGATTTTTGCCATCTTGGGACTTACCCTTTGGACAGCACTTACATGTGGGATTAAGGCCTCTGAAGGGCATGTCATTACCTTGTATCATTGATTAATTTTGGACTGGGATAGGCTTTCTAATACCTGTGTTTTTGTATTTATGTTAGGGTCACAGCCTTAGCTTCATTAGAAATTGACGCATGGAGTATTATTATTCTCGCTCTCCATTTGTGTTTACACACAAATGACAGCAGCAGGTGGCGTGACTTGAATGCCAAATTATGAGGCTGAGCATAAGGACAGCTCAGGGTCTGGACAACCGAGACACACACTGCATGGGTGGCAGGGCTTGTACTTTATTTATGACCCGTCGCTCTTAAAATAGAGAGCAATGACATGTGGCTGACAGACACACTGGTAACTTTCACTTAAGATATCCTGGCTGGAGGAACATCAAAATAGTTTCTAGCAATAAATGAAGATTTACTGCACATGTATGAAGATAATCAGGTCAATTATACGGTTTGCAGTGGAGTCTCAGCATTGTTACACAAAGAGAGGGTCAGATGTTTAGCCCTTGAGCCAGACTTACATTGCATAAATGAAAACTTGAGACTTAACTTATACTTAAATTTGGTTAGAGTTGACCTCTGCCAGAGCCATACTTGAATTTTGAGGCCAATATCAGCATCTTTTTATTTTTTATTTATGTCCAGTACAAGCACAGAGAAACAAAATGAACAGAAAATATGTCATTGGTTTGTGTGTGCAACCCCCTTTTTTGTGCTTTGGACTTTGATGACACACCAGCTCCCCTCTCCTTTTGGTTAAGCCTAACCCAAAATATTGTACTTCTACTTTTCAATGTTAAAATAGGAATATTGATAATTGCTGATCCAAGTATTAGGCCTAAAAGACATCTCAGCTATGTTATAAGAACCACAAACCGCTTTGAAAGTTAAATGCTCTCAGTGACTTGAAACTTGGCTGAAGACACATTTAAGACTCAAGACTTGACTCTGGTGAAAGACATGGATTTGCCCCTCAAATGACTTCAGACTTGACTTACTGACCCCAATAGATTTAAAAAACAGCTCTTAAATGACCAAAGCCACATTTGACCCTCACATGTGAAAACCAATTGTCCAAAATAACCCACTAACCAAAGAGATTACATGAGTTGTGATTGGTTGAAATTCCTTGTTTTAAGGCACACACACACACACACACACACACACACACACACACACACACACACACACACACACACACACACACACACACACACACACACACACACACAGTTGGTCTCTTAGATCACTGTACACTACAGCCTGTAACATCTATGGTAGACAGCTGATCCCTGCAGTTGTGTTTCATTCAAAGGGTTAAGAATATCAGCTTAAAAAGAGCCCGTAGAGCACAAAGACCTTTCTATACACAGGATTTGGGAAATAGTGGTATTTAATGGTTTGAAAGCTCCTCTCTGCAACTACTAATGTTTGTGATTAACCATCATTGTCAGTTGAGTTATTCCTGAACATGTCAAGCAAAGAGACTTTTTCCCCCCACTCCATTAAGTAAACCTGTGGCCATCCATATCAAGAATTTAAGAAAGTCTATTCACATATGTTGTGATTAGGCTGTTAAACGACACAGAATTGGTTTACTATAAATACTACATGTAAGCACAAGATGAACCAAGCAGTGCTAAGATTAGATATGCCACTCCAGTCTCACGTTTTGTGGCCTTGATCCAAAACCTTTTAAGCATTGCCCTCAAGAAGGAAACTATTTTTAGAGTGGCTGAGTGTGTGTGGGATGAGATGTTAGAACATAAAGTGAGGGACTGTGAGGGACTGCAATGGCAATAAGCTGATATTTATAATATTTACTGACTTTGTCAAAGCTGTGTGTCCTCCTTTTCTGCAACTGTCACACAAATGGTCCGTTGTGTTATGAGTCTTTTCCAATACAACCTACTGGAGCAACATAAGCAAACACTTTTTTCTCACAACCTTGCGGCCAAGAATGTTCCCAACAGGTTGCTGTCAGTCTGGCAACACATCAACCACTTGGACCTGTAGATTTTTAACAACCTGATGTTTGAAGTTCTGCAGTTCCCTTAGACTATTTTGTGACATGACAGTTATACTACAAGACCCAAATGTGTAAACCAATTTCTGACCATCTTACACTTTCCACTCTATTTTTGTCAGTGTCTCTCTGTGTACTGTGTTTCTGTGCCAGTGTTTGAAATATTGAGCTCACCAAAGTAAACTAGACTTTTTTTTCTCCAAACAGTCTGTGGTACTTGAATGGAAACTATCTGGTCCTCATGGTCTCTGCCTGTATCATCCTGCCCCTGGCTTTAATGAAGCATCTTGGTGAGTGAAACTATTAAAGCAGTGAAGTTTCTCTGAAATTCTGAAAGACATTTTATGCCTTTGTTATAAACTATATATTTGAGTCAGACTTTTGTCATGTATTCAGGCTGTATGTAGAGGATACCTTTGTGGTCCTGTTCACTGAAGCAACTTTTCCAAGAATCTTTGTAGGACCAAGTTGTCTTGCATTTTGACCACATGGACCTGGTTCCAGCTTTTGTTCTGGGTTGTACTTTCTGTATCCCAAATATTAGTTAGTGATGTCCTTGCACTGCTGTTGCTCTTTGGAACATTTGCCATTTACTCAATAGCTTTACACAACTTTTAGATCTGTATTTACATTAATTGTACCTAGCTCTTTCCTACAGTAGTTTAACATTTTACTCAAGCACATTTATCTAACACGTGTTTGGAAGTTGCTTTTCAAGTAATACTTTTCCACCTTTAGGACCTATTAAGGTGTTTTATTTTGACTTTGAGCCAATTTACATGACATTTTGATGCAGTATTTATTTTTAAGTCAAGTAATTAGTGTGTGTTTTCTTCCCATCACTGGCAGTCGAAGCAGCTCAATAAGAGATTTCCCAGAGACAAGATCCTAAACTATTCATTACTTCAAGAAATAACCATGCTGTTTCTTCTCTAAAAGTGCCGTAAGCTCTTTCAAATTGGGTATTTTGGGGAGTGTTAACTTTGTAGAAGCCTATTTGTGTAACTAATAGAGTTTGCAGTTATTTCAAACAACACGAGAACCAAAAGTTCTGAACTTTAAGGGGCTGTAACAAAAAATGTCTCTTTTTCTTTTCAGGTTACCTCGGCTCCACCAGTGGTTTTTCGCTTAGTTGCATGGTGTTCTTTCTCGTCGCTGTAAGTTTTCATTTGTTCTGGCATGCCACTTTGGCACATATATTATGTAGTTTCCAACCTTCATCTGTATTTTCAGTGGAATGTGGCTTGGTTTGATAAGGCAAATATAAGAGCAACTTAGTGACATCAAAGGTTGAGAATATGTTACTTAGAAGTTGAGTCACCTTAATCTGATGTGAAATGGCCTTGTTTTTCCCAGCTCGCCATCGATTGCTGCAAACTCTTGTTAGCTGATTCTGACATGTCAGAATCCTTTCACATTTTCTTTGATTAAACCCATGCTTTTCCTCCTTTCCTGTCTCTCTGCAGGTTATCTATAAGAAGTTTCAGATTCCCTGCCCCTTTGAGGATTTCTCAGTCAACAGCACCTCTGCGCTCCACAGCCTGAACATCTCAAGCCACAGCCTTGAGCACAATAGTGCCCTAGTTCATGAGGACGAAGATTCCTACTGTGAAGCCAGTTTGTTCACCATCAACTCAAAGGTAGACCTACACAGCTGAGCTGAACATACAGTTAATTCTTCATGGGCATCTCGGTTGCACTGCTAATCACAGAAAGTTGTGTGTTTCTTCAGACAGTATACACCATCCCCATCATGGCTTTTGCCTTTTCTTGCCACCCTGAGGTCCTGCCTATCTACACTGAGCTCAGAAAGTGAGTCAACCCTCTGTAACCTGCAATATTTGATAACATGTCAGTGCAGAATGTGACATTCACGTAACCTTCAACTGTCTGATTTCAGTCCAACAAAGAAGAGGATGCAGCAGGTGTCCAACATCTCCATCTTGGTCATGTACACTATGTACCTTCTGGCAGCTCTCTTTGGCTACCTGACCTTTTACGGTGAGCGATACACAAGAGGTAAAGGCAGGCAGGGCTATGGAACAAAATAAAAAAGTTTAAGGGATTCTGACATGTTAATTTTTTCTGCTTTCTGCATTACTTTCTTGCAAAGATGCACCAAGTAAATTAGAGATCTCAATTATAAATGTAGGTGGTATCTGCTTGAAATACCTAATTATTCGGAAAGCTGTGTTTTCTAATAGTGGCATGTTTGATCAGACTGAATTTTGAACTATTTTTCACTTCCTGTGCACATATCAGATAAAGAGTAACAGGTAAAAATCTATGGGGTTTCTTTTCTAATGCCACTGTAATTTGTGATTTTGGCTGATAAGATTTTTATAATTTTGCATAAAAACTGTGAAAATAAATAAAATAAATAAATACATATATATATCTAATAAATATAAAATATCCAATCACTAACTGCAGACAGAGTCAACTCAGATTTATCAGTCATTTGCTGATCAGTCGTTGACTAATTGTATGTTTTACTTGGGGAATTGCAGAAAAGCAAATGACTGACCCACGTAAAGTATTCATTCTTTTCTACAAAAGCTCCTTCTCACTGTATCTATGTGTAATAACAGTAGTGCTGTCCTGGAATATTGAGTGATGTTCACATGAGAAATAATGTTCTCTTTATATTCCTACAGGCAAGGTGGAGCCTGAACTGCTGCACACTTATAACCGGATTGATCCGTATGACACATTGATCTTGTGTGTGCGAGTGGCTACCCTTATCGCTGTCACACTGACTGTCCCTATTTTGTTGTTCCCTGTAAGTTTGGGCCTTATTGATTTATAATTTGTAATGCTCAATGGAAATAATACTGTGCCATCATTTTATTATTGAATCTCTTTGTGTATCTAAAACTCCACAGGTGCGTAGAGCCATCCAGCATATCTTATTCCCCACCAAGTCTTTCAGCTGGTTGCGTCACATTGCCATCGCTCTTGTTCTGCTCACTCTCATGAACATGATGGTGATATTTGCTCCCAACATTCTGGGCATCTTCGGCATCATTGGTTAGTATAACACTGAACATAAAGCTGAGATAGTATCAAAATTATGTTATGAGATGCACCAATACCGATACTGATACCGGATATCAGTGCATCTCTATTTCTGGTTAGTGTACGCTGAAGAATTTTGTCCTGTCATGCCTAAAACTGTCCAAGGCAAACCACCATGGGGCTTTTCAGTCATACGCTTCTCTTATGAATGATTAACAGTATTTTTAAAGATGGTTGTCAAAGAAAATCATCCCCTATAACATGATGCACTTGAAAGTGGGGCAAACATCCTATCTTATAGATGTACAGCTACCGGCCTCATTTATCCACCTCTTGGGATTTGTTTGACTATATGTAATTAACCATACATTGTCATACATATGATGTGGTTATGGGTTACTTATTCTGTCTCTGTTTACAAACTAAATCCTTTATGTTTCACATGGCAGTATCAGTTATGTTCCAGGTTTGTTTTATTTTTAACATCACTAAAAACATTAAAGCAAAACCAAAAAACATGACCAGTGCATGTTGACACACAGACAAGCCTGAGTCAATATTATTGTCACACTCTGTCCTCGGGTTAGGTTATGTTTCCTAGGTCAGAGGTGAAAATTGAAAACATTCCAGTTAAAGAAATGACAAGGACATCTTCAAAACAGCGGTTACTTTTACAAACACTTGGGAGTGAATACCTAGCACACATGTACACATAAATGTAAGGTTAAAAAAAGAAAGATTCTGAGCTTTGTTGTAAGAGTTTTATCTATTGTAACCTTAAATCATATCTACCCTTAATTATATTTTTTCAGCTGTAATTGGATGTAATATTCATCTTTATACTCATGATACTGGTTTGTATTGTGCTGCAGACACTGTACAGTCTGCTGTAGAATCCCTCCAGCACTGTTTGCTGATTTTTAAATTACACTGTATATCCATAAATTAGTTTTAAGTTTTGTTTTTCTTCGGAGCCAAAAATATGAATTTGAATAACCTCATCATCACCAGTAAAATTGGCACCAATATTGAAAGAGTCATGGTATACAAATACCTTGGCATTTGGATTGATGAGAAGATCTTATTCAAAAATCATGCATAAAATTTGATGAATGAACTAAGGCAAAATATTGTCTTTTTTCTTAGGCTTAGGCCTATATATATATATAAAACCTTGTTGAGGCAACTTTTTAAATCGGTTTTAGACTTTGGTGATATCTTGTACAGGCGTGTTTCGGCTGTGACTTTAAAGATGCTTGATGCTGTCTTCTATTCTGCACTCAGGTTCATTGCTAGTGCTTATAACATTAATTGCATTCTGTGCAAAAAAGTTGGGTGTCAGGATTTGCATATGTATTTGTTTATTCACAAGGCACATATTAGAAAACTGCCCTCTTACATTACTTCTATACTAGTTTGGTCCACTGGACCACATAAGAGGGGGACTAATGACTCCACGCACCATGTCCCCTGTGTTCATACAGAGCATGAAAGAACTGCTTTTAGATTTGCAGCATCCTCTTGAAACGAATTACAAAGACACACTATACACACTAAAAATTAATTAATTGGTAACTCTAGGTAATTTTAAATCCAAAGTCTCAAACCTTTTAACTTCTGTTTGTACTTGTTTTAATTAATTTTGTAGTCAATTTATTTATTAATTGTATTTATTTTAACTGATTGTTCTTCTTTCTTGCTCAATGTCATTTACCAGTTTTTCAGACAAAACTGGTAAAAACTGAAAATGATGAGCCATCTGTATTTGTTTATGTGTCATTTAAAACTGAAAGGGCTATATGCTTTGTTTTTGACAAACCCTTACACTTTATCTTTACAGGTGCAACGTCGTCTCCCTGCCTCATTTTCATCTTCCCTGCTGTCTTCTACCTCCGCATTGTTCCAAAAGAGGACGAACCCATGAGCTCTGTTCCCAAGATACTGGTGAGTTATTAAAATTTCTCTCTTGAACTATTGATTAAACTATAACTTCTTGATCAAAGTTTGTGCTACAGGATTTTTTGCATGCTACAGTTCTTGACAATTAAGCCTTTGTCTTTTTTGCCCTTGCTCTAAGGCTGTCTGTTTTGCTGTCGTGGGCATCTCCTTCATGGTAATGAGTCTGAGCTTCATTTTAATTGACTGGACAATGGGGAGCAGCAACGCCGGTGGAGGCCACTAGATCCTGTGTCAGTATGTGTAGGGTTAGGAAAGTGAGGAAAACAAAAGTGTCAATGTAAATGGTGCACTCTCAGAGCCTGTGGTTTGATAACAGTACAGAATATAAGTGTCAAGGGCTGGAATCACACTTGTATTGATCAAGTTAAATTAACATTTTTATAATAACTTATTTATTATAACACATCTGAACAAAATCCTTTTATAACAGCATTTTATAACTCTTAAACTTAAGGAAATGCAATAGTGATATAGTGTTTTCTGATCTCTTGGTAGAGGACAGCAGAGAGTGGGTAAAAGGTCAGAGGATCCCACCCTGAATCAGCAGCACTACAGCAGGACTGTTTACCATCATGTAATAAGAGAAGTGCTCAGAATTCAGATCACATTTCATTTTCATGTTTTTTCCATTGCCAGAGATGGCATGTACTGTAATATTATACAGGCTACGCTTTGGGGACCCTCGTGCCTTTTAACATTTTGGAACACTGCACAGTCATAAAGTAAAAAAAAAAACAGGAGTTTATATTTATTTAGCTTCTATATCTGTGTGTGTGTGTGTGTGTGTTTTTTTTATGGACATTAGTTAATGACTCTATATGATTATGAAGTCAATTATTCAAATACATAATGTATGATTTCAGTTTTTGTTTAAGTTTACAATAGTACAGATGATGAGTGTTAGACTGACACTTAGTGTTAGACTGACAATATTTGAAATATTTGAAGAAATACAAAAACTGTGATTTTAGGATCTGATGCTTTGTAAAAGCATTAACCCTGTGAAGTCATTAAACTTATAAATTCAGAAATAATTCTTCACTGATGATTAGATTTAGTGAAAATCCAAATTAAACATATTTTTTGAGGCTAGTTTGGTAACTCAAATTACATGAAGTGTTCATTGAAATACATAACCATATTTTCTCACTCTATAGAGAAAATATGGTATCTAGGGCTAAGTCAGAAAACATGGGTAATGTTTTTTGTAATGTGGCAAACCCACCTTTTAAATAAATATTGCTGGTTTGAACAATGGCATGCCAAGTTGAGTACATTTGTATAGATGACAGTTTAATAAACTATTTTGAATAATTTGATGATATAATACACTTTTGTAATGCTGAGGTAATGTCTTTTACTTTTTTGTTGCATTTTCCCCTGTTTCACCCTTGTTGAATATTTAGACATGCATGTTGTTTAGTCCATTCTGTCCTGTAGTTGGTATAGTGACCTGCATAGTTGCACAGATTTTCCTTTTGACACTGTAGATGTATGCATTTTGTATAGATTGCAGGAGGATTTCAGTATGTAGAAATGTACACAAATAAGTTTAAACTTAAAAAAAAAATCTGTTTTAAGCCTAGAAACAAATGCACACACACACACACACACACAGACACACACACACACACACACACACACACACGTATGTATGTATGTGTACATATATATACACACACACACAAAAACACACACTAATTTGTGTTTATTCTAATTTGTGTTCATTTAGCAGTTTTGATTCCTTAAAGATGTTTTTTATGGTTACATTATGAACAACAGCAGGAATAATTTTCAGTGTATACACAGTAGTTGTGGTGTAGCCTAAATAAAGGGCATTTTTAGTCATGATTAGTGAAAAAGTAAAGTAAATAAAGCATCTATCTATCTGCTCACACTCATTCCGTATTGATAGTTTTTTGGGGTTTTTTACGCACCACTTGCATCTTGTACAAGCATTTTCACAACCATTTATACTCAAATCCTCTACTCGAAAGACTTCAGTAACCAGTGTGGCCGCCATATCCGATTTTCTTTTTTATTTCCATGTCAAACAATAAACCAAGTGGTGGAACCTACAACAAACAGTGCAGCAGTAAATTGAATCTTCCTGGAACTATAGAAAAAGGATTACATTTACCTCTTCTGTTGTTGTCTTCTGTCTTGATTCGACGTTGAAGTGTTGGTGCTGTGAAATATTTTTAAAATATAAAATCACAATGATTCGTCCATCAGTACTTGCCCACTGCATAAACCAAAAATGACAAACATGGTTGAGAACTTGACACAGTTTTTCTTTTCTTCTCATTTGACACTGTGAAAAAACGCATAGATTGTGGAACACTTTAACTGCGATGGTTTTTCACAGTGCCTCAGACAAATGAAACAGGGAAAAAAAGCTATACAGAACGTACCATGTTAGGCTAATGTTAGCTTCTCTGTCAACATCAAGCTTAAGTGATGGCGCTGGGAAAATATACATAGACCACTCAACACTTCACTGTGATACTTTTTCACAACACCTCAGCCGAATGAAGAAGGAAGAAACGCTAATGCTAAGTCTATCATGGTGAGCTAAAATTCGCTTCTCTGTCGACTAAAAAGAAAAAGACTATACTCTTTCTACCAAGTCTATCTAACGTTAGCTTCTCTGTCGGCGTCAACCTTAAAGCGATTGTTCGGCCTAATTTCGACCTAGCCTCATATGCACCATGAGGTCTAGCTAATCACCGCTTCAGCCCTTTTTTTTCATTTGGTCGCAAAATAGTGGAGTTAGAGCTATCAGCCGAATGGCTTAGTACAGGCGCTAACGGAACCACCAGTGTATCTCGTAAATGACCCCACTATTGTTATCAAACTTCTACAGTAGTACAAATAGGGTCTTTACTCATAAATCGATGCATTGGAAAGTACACCAGGAGTTTATTAAAATAAACACTTACCTGATGGCTTTTCCTCTGCTGCTACTGCTAAAGCTGTAAACATCGTCGAGATCCCGCACAGATCTCTAGATGTGCTGTGCGGGATCTCGCACAACCACACAGTATTTCAGTGATCGCGCGAGATGTTTACAAAGTAACAAACATATTTAGATAGAACATATTTATACAGAATACCGCAAGGAAACAAACAGTCTATCATCAACTAAATATGTGTAGAGAGCTTGATGGTCTAACTCATTTCCTGGACAGAGCAGAATCCAGTCATTGTCAACTGTGACATGGTAAGCATGGAAGTGATTGTCATAAGAGCAAGGCAATAACAGTTTTCCACACCTAAAAAGTCTCAACGTTCAGAATGTACTTAATTTTCAAGAATAAAGGGATGGCTTCAGTGTGTACATGACCTACTACAAAAACATCCTCAAGGGCATATTTGACACCATTGACAGATAAAGATGACACACGCTGAAGCACTTTATCCTGAAACTGCACATCTTCAAAACTTTGGTTTAATTTCAGCGAGTTCTGTAAATCACGTGGCAGAGATGAAAATGGTATACTAATGCTTTTGCTGAGTGCATTTTCAAAGTCACCTGGGAACCTATGTGAAGAAAACTCCCAGCATTGCTTCATTTGATGACAGGTGCTGAGAGTCAGAGTTATGTTTACAAAGTTCCTACATTTGCTGGAAATATTTTTTAAATATTGGTGCTTGCTTTCATTCTCATACACCACCAAGGGCGAAGAGGACCGTACATCAATATAAGTCTTGGATAGTGAATCAAGTAGTGACACTTTGGTGTTAAAACATTTCCAAAGACTTCAGTAGTCTTATCAAGGAATTCTTGAATCAGCAATTTCAAATTAGCAAGCTCATCTTTTCTCACTTTTGTAGCCATTACGATATCCACAATTTCTGAGCATAGTAAGAACACATGCCAATATGGACTATCAGATGGGATATGGTGAGCCATTAAAAAAGGCAATAGCCTGAATAGGCACAATTTTTGACTTGCACATGTGAATGGCGAACCATTAAGGCTAAATGAATGTGACCCAACTTTGAGCGATATTTTCCACTTATGTTCCCAACTGTGTATCTTATAAGGTGCCACGCATCTTCTATTTTTTTAACCCTAACCCTAACCCTCTCCAAGCTGGCCAGTTTATCGTCCACCTCCACTGTGAGACGATTCTCCAGATCTTCGTATTTTGTTCTCCACTCTGTATCAGACTTCTTGATGGCCAGTTCATTTTAGCAAAACTCTTCAGAAAAGCTTTCTTTTTGTCCCTGATGGTGGCTGTCAGATTAGCCTTTTCCAGGGTGAGCTGGCGCACCTTACTCTCCAGGTCCTCCTGCAGATATTTTAGGTCAGCAGCGACCTCCTCTCGTTGATGACACTGGCTTTCCCACTCTGCATTCGATTCAATGACCTTCTAGTCAAAGGAAGATTGCAGCATTGTGTTCTTCTCCTCACAGGCTTTTAAGATGTTGTCATTTTCCATAAAGAAATCATGTTGTTGTAATAATAATACATTTTATTTGTAATGTACTTAACATTTGAAAACAAAACTCAAAGTGTTACAAGGTAAAATGTCAATATAAAAGAGATAGACATAAAACATCAAAAATAATTATTAAAAGACAATGGTTCTGCTAAAAAGAAATATTTTAAGACCTTTTTAATTAAAACACTCAAATAGTCTGTGGTGCCCTCAGCTGGTCAGGAAGGGCATTCCATAGATGGGGGGGGCAGCAGAACAGAAGGCCTGAGCTGAGTTTAGTCCTGGGGAGGAGAAGGCGATTAGAGTTTGTAGAGTGTAGGGATCATATTGAGGTTAGTGGGGTGAGAAGTTATTTTCTTTTACTTTTAGCTCCCAGCTCAGCTCTTTGCTGGCCAGCTGCTCTTTCAGAGAAGCATTTTTCTGCAGCCAGCTGCTGGTTTTTTAGTTTTGGAGTCCCACAGGGCTTCTCGCAGGGACTGCAGGACTCTACCAGGAGTGCGCGAGTCCTTCACCATTCCGGCTGGGCTTTCATGGTCCTGAACATGTTGGTGTTGGTCCTTTCGCTGCATTTGTCCAAGTATCTGAAAGACAGAAATGTACATGTACGTAGGTATAAATACTGTCCCATCATATCTTTGTTTACACACAAACAGATAGGTCTTTCATCTTCATATTAATTTAATACAGTTAAATGTTCTGTAGTTATTTACTGAAACAAATCTATGTCAAATTGGTTTCAGTCTCCTGAGAGAATAGTTAAATGAAAATATAAATTGAAAATATAAATTTCACATCCTGTGTAATAGCTCACAGATTGTGAGAAATTACTGAACAGTTACGTTTTTGTTGTCACACAAACCCTTAATGATTATCATGACTCTCAAACAACACGTATGCATTGCACAGGATACATATATGAAGCATTTCTCGCTGCTTTAAAGTCTTCCTATTTTATCTTAAGCCTTATCAACTACAAGCAAATACTTTTCATCCAACAAGATTTGTTGATAACTCAAAACATTAAATGCATATGTCAAAGACTTTACATGCTTATTTGTTTCAGTCTGTCAAATTACACTAAAATATAGTTTCTCACTTAAATGCAGTCACTCAAAAGTGTTCTGAAATGTCACAACACCCACCTGAATATTAAAATATCAGGTTTATTGAAAATACATAAGTTATCTACAAAAGTATACACAATAATTTGTCCAAGCTTTAGACAAAAGATGAAGAAATCAGAAAAACTTGTTTGGCACAAATAAGTAGATTTTCTTTTAAAGAAAAAAGCCTAAAAGCATTTCCTGCTGAAAAATTATTATCTAATCTCTTGAAATTTTTATTCCCGCCATTGCAGTTTAATACAGATAGTTTTGCGGTGTTGAAGTTGTTGTTGTTTTCTCATTAAATGACAACTTTTTCATGACTCCTTTCTCAAAACATTCAGAAGTCATTCTTGAAACCTCAGTTTTGTTTTGTTTTTGTCAAAATGGCCCTTATCCTCTCCCGTAGAAAACCACTGTCAACAACAAGTTAGCTGAATTATTAGTATTTCCATCATCCTTCTGGATGTCCATTGATCAGGATGAAAGGATGAGTTCAACATATGTCCTAATGCTTATAGGACTTGGTGTTGCTGTCAGTCTCTTTAGGGGGAAACAGACACTGAAATGAATTCTCACAAGAAGAAAAAAACACGTCATTCATGTAAAACTTAAATTTTAACTTAATTGTCTCCCAGATGTCATAATCAACATGTCTCCTGAAACACATTTCAGCCTCCACTCATCTGGTCAGATACAGATCCTCTATCAGCAAAAAGCTAAAAAAAGGTTTTACATATACAGTACCAGTCAAAAGTTTGGACACACCTTCCCATTCGCATCAATGAGAAAGTGTGTCCAAACTTTTGACTGGTATTGTATATATATATATATATATATATATATATATATATATATATATTTATTATAGGAGAATCTCCATACATACCCACAGGATTGTGCAGCTATTCTTGTTAGGACATCGCATTGACTTCCATTCATTGTGTATAACCTTACCCAAACCCTAACCTTAACCTAACCTCAATTCAACTTACTCCTAACCTGATCCAGGACCTCAAAAATTACATTTTGCCTCATTGGGGACCAGGTTGTGGTCCCCATGTAGACCACTGGTCCTGACAAGGTCGCACACAAAATTCACACATACAGAGAGAGCACTGTCC
This sequence comes from Scomber scombrus, assembly GCF_963691925.1. Taxonomy (NCBI): domain Eukaryota; kingdom Metazoa; phylum Chordata; class Actinopteri; order Scombriformes; family Scombridae; genus Scomber; species Scomber scombrus. The sequence goes on from NC_084972.1 coordinate 19,612,789, forward strand.
GACATCCATATCAACACACATCATTTGCTACATTAGCCTGCAGTGCTCTATAATACAGCAGCAATGCCCCTAGTGGAAACCAGGAAAATAGCATGTATTTTCCCCATAGGGCAAAACATGAGAGAATGGCTCTATCTGGTGGAAAATAGTAAAAACTACAATTTTGAGGCCAGGGCTCTAGATTGAAAGCCTTACATAATTGCTCACATGATTTTGTGCTGTAATGGGGTTTAAATGGGCCTTTTATAAGCATCTGAGTGTCTTTATTTTGGCTACACATTTTATTACAGACTTATAATAGGAGCTGAGGATGAACTTATAAAATTAAAATAAAAAATCCACATTCCTGTCAAAATTGATGTCGTATATATTAACACAGCCAAAATTATAGAACAATTGCAAATAACAAAGCCCAAAATATCCCTAGTGATGCAAGACACAAAGGAAATAAGTCTAAGGCCCTATGACAACTGCCGTTCACCCTGCTGAAGTGTCCCTCAGCAAAACACCAAATGTCATCCAGCTCTGTGTATCAAGCATGGGAAGTGACAGTACTCAGCCTTAAAACGCAGAGTGAGAGGACCACAGAAGGCTGTTTTAGAGTTGTACAGTACCATGAGTGTGTCATAATGACTTGAATTTAGACCCAAAAATGCAGAACACTGACTCAGATAGTTCACACCAGGTTTATTTTTGGGCACAGAGGTCAAAGCAGAGGGAATCCAGAGCAGAGGAAGCCAGGTAGATGAATGGAATGGGAGTCCAGTAGCGTTTCTGAGCTGAGGTTCAGAGGGGGCCGTGGAGGCCACTGAGCAGGGGAGATGTGCTGGAGAACTTGGGCGGAGCGGAGTTCAGGGAACCAGGAGTGAGGCAGGATGGTGGCTGAAGACCGGGATTCTGCACACAGAGAGACAGGTAAGCAAACCGAAGGCAACAGCGAAAAACTTCTAGAATAAGAAGGAGCCGAGGCACAATACCACATGGGTAAACTGACGATCTGGCGAGGAATGGAGTGCAAGACCGGTCCTTAAATACTGTGAGTGGTGGTAAAGGCTTGATTGCTGATAGAAGGCAGGTGTGCAGATGCTGAGGAGAACTCTGACTCCGCCCAGCTCGAGGCCAACCTCCATTGGGGACCAGGAAAACTAATCAAACAACATACTCCCACAATAGGGGAGGAAAAAGAGGGAACAAAAAGGAAAACACAGGGATCCTGACAGAGGCTGTGTCTCTGTCAGGCTCAAACACAGCCTCAAAATGCGTCCTTGTTTTCCCTGTTTTTGAGGATGCATCGCTACTATCCTTAGCGGCCTTATATATCCCAAGATCCTTTGCGCGCCGCTGTTCAGTCCCATAGATATCTATAGAACATGACGTTCCATCAGGGCCGGCCCAAGCCTCCATGGGGCCCTAAGCAAAATTTGATTTTGGGGCCCTCTATAACTGCCAATAATAATGATTATTGATCATTCACACACCTGCTATAAACATATTCTACTTATTCTACTCTGTCATTACGAATACACTAAATGTGAGAACTTTTTGTTGTAGTTAGATTGTAATCCACAGTGATTAATGCCATGGAAGCAGACACCAGATTTGCAAATTTACAGAAAAATCTTTCAATTAATATTTGGCAAAGTCAGCAACTCCCCCTACTGGCCACACAGAGAATCAATACATAAAACCTCAAAGAGCAGCCCGGCATGTTTTACCCATCTATGGTTTTTTCAGATTAAAAACTGAAATGGTAGCAAATTCAGCTACAAGAGCAGCCTGGGGTTGATTTACACTTAATATTCAAAATGATATAGTACTAAGTGGGATACTGAATGTCATCTAGGCCAACTAAAAGTAACAAAATAAACCAATAGTTTACTGTAAACACAATCTGCTTTATTTGTTTTTTTCTTTTAATAAACTGCAACAGCAAATGTACAAAACAGACAAAATATCAGACAAATACTTAAATAATGATGTAAATCAACAGAGGCACCTGAAACAATGTAACACAAATGGTTTATAAATAAAATATAAAGTAGTCTGACAGGAAAGAGGGACACTCAGCTGGGTCTACTGGCGGAGCTGCTGATCCCTGCTGCAAACTGGACGCTGAAGAAGTAGATGAAACATCAGTCTCGATGACCAAAGATGAAGGACCTATAGGGAAATTAAATTAATAGTTTTGGAAAAAATTATTCATCTCAGAATATTCTGCAGTACACTGAGCAATTATAAAGGCTGTTTTATTGTTAACTTACCAGGTACAGCTGAGTTAGCAGAAGACACAGAAGGCACAGTGGATGGAGCAGAGGATAGAGATAGACCTGAGATGAAAAACAACAACATAAAACGCTAGCTATGTTATAGTCATATTACACTTGAAAATTATGCAGCTTATTTTCTAAATAAAAAAGTACAGCTATAGCTTGTAATAAGAAAACAAACTGCCAGTGGAACAACTGAACATTGCTTGAGAAGTTTTGAAATAATACGCATTTGTCTAAAAACATGTCCCTTGTCATATGATTATATCTTATATTAAAAACAATATTCATCTCAGTATGTTCTGCAGTGCACTGAGCAATTAAAGGCTGTTTTGTCGTTAACTTACCAGGTACAGCAGAGGTTGCAGAGAGGACAGTGGGCACAGAAGATGGAGCAGAGGATAGAGATGGACCTGAGATGAAAAACATGTCCCTTGTCATATGATTATATCTTATATTATTACATCTTAATGAGATAATTTGACTAGTAATTAAATATATATGGTGACAGTTTTTCGATCACCTGATTCATCAGCCTTGGCTGCTCCTGAGGAGGTGAATTGCTCCTGGGCTGAGTCAGTGCCTCCTCCAAAATACTTTAACAGTGCTCCTGGGGAAGTTTCATATAACGTATGATCATAATAGGGAGTTGATGTAAAAGGAATATGTTTATTTACTCACATAAATTACTGTGCTCTGCAGCAAACAATTGCAAACAACATACCTCAAACTATAAGTTAACTAAGTTAATTCATTAATGCAAAACCATATTGATAGCAAACGACACTGCACTTGTAATTAACGTTAGTTATTAAACATTTGCTATCAAACATTATCAAAAACGTTGTTTTGATGCCAAAAAGCGACCGAGAATAAAACTGAGAATCAACTTATTCAAAGTATTACACAAACACAAAAACGTTAGCTAGCTAATTTGCTATTATAGGCTAACGTAGTTGGAACAACATATCAACAATAATTAGGGACTTTCCTAATTTGAGGAAACTTTTCAAACTCTCCTTTACAGCAAATGTTACATTACCAAGACATACCTTTATCTTGTTGTTTTCCTCCTCTTCCTTTTTCTTTTTTCTGCCCCTGAAGGGTAGATCTTTTTTTACAACATTATTCACTTGCTCCTAGCTCCTGGATGCTCAGTGCGCACTGCACACGTTACTAGTGCAGCTCTGACATTTCGAGCAGAGAGGCAGTAGGAAGTAGTTTCCTACTGCCTCCCTGTTAACATAATATTGTTGTTGTTTTTTTGTACAAAAATGCACATTTGATAATATATGAATCATCACCACTCACACATGGAAATAAAACATTAATTACTTATTTCTTTCTTAAGTCAATTGCTCTGCTCTTGGGGCCCCCTAGTGGTCACGGGGCCCTAAGCAGCTGCTTAGTTCGCTTATGCCTTAGACCGGCCCTGCTTATACTTCTGTGTGTTTTTTCTTCTGTGTGTGCCTTTCACGTCTTATGGGCGGGAACAGCTGGTGACGCAGCTGGTGACGCAACCAGGAAATGCTTCGAAGGCTAGACCGTCCCATTTCACAACGGTTGATGCATCCTTCTGAGGTTCCTCAGTAGCTCTTCGAAGACCGCGAGGCCGCGTCCTTACAAGGATGCAGCCCCTGAATTGAGACACAGCCAGAGTGTTACTCCTGGAAATCTAATTGCAGTTTTAGTTAACAATGACTTACCACAGGGTGGCAGTGGTATTCCTTGATAAGTGTTCATCCATTATCACAAAGCAGCCTCCTGCTTGACTGGCATGCTTCATGAAGATGGTTAAGAACCAAACTGTAAACTTAGTCACACACTAAGCAATGACATGCTGGCCTAATAGACCCAAACCATGCTTGGCAATTACTTGCCTAGCATGGCAAGTAATTGCCAAGTTCCTACTCAAAGAAAAAAACATCTGTTTGTTTTATTACTGTTTTATCCAATGCCTTGGCCAAGATTTCAGTTAGGGGTGTAGGGATGCTGACTATTTACCCCTTCCCCCCATTTTTCTTACTATTTGTTTATTAAATACTTTCAGGGATCTTGCCCACAGCAGAAACAATAAGTGCATCTCCCCATTAAGAGAAATGTGGTCTCCATTTACACATGAGGCACAGCAGTTTAACTTAATTCATCCGACAGGATCGGTCAGGATCAGTTGTTAATTCATGTTCTGTGTTCTACTACATATCAAAAAGCTGTCACACACACAGTCCAGATTCATACAGTGAGACTGTTTGGAGCAAAGTAACCATCTTCCTGATAAATCCTGAGCATGATCAGAGCGGTCTAAAAACACACATACATCAATACAATCAATACAACACACAATAAAGAAATAACCTGGAAACACTGCTAGACATAATTTAAAAAGCAATATAGCCCACTGGGACTGGTGGAGGTGGAGTGTAATGCCCACAGTGAGCGGCTGCGTAGCACTCCCGGCATCCTTACTTCCCACGGCCATGTTTAAAACCCTCTGAGTAAATCTGTTTGTTAGTGGAGAGAGATAAGGAGAAAATAAGGTTCACATTATTCAAACAAAGCTGACCTTATGTACTGTACACTGAAAATGCTTTAGGCTGCTGTAAGCATTTCTTTGAAGGGATCTCTTTGTGGCCTGTATGGACAGGAAGCATGATCACAGGGACTAATAACTCCTTCAATGTAAACATTATTGTATTAAGACTTGAAAAGATGTGAACCTGTCCTTTAAATAATCCTGTATAGAAAATGAATGAATTGGATACTGCATATGATCCATTAGACTGATCAGTAGAAGACACTCACCTGGGTCTGTAGATTATATTGCTTCTCCACACAAAGAGGTGGTCAGTTTGCCTGTTTCTATGCTGGCAGTCCTTATCTAAACAAAGTGTGTTATGCTATGAAACCTAACACAGTATATCCCTTGAGTTTGTTTCGTGGACCTCATGGTGCCTCGTCCTTTGATATTTCCACCTCTCGGGGGAAAAATGTTCTGAACCTGACATCCACCTCTGTTACATAAATATATTTCAGCAATACAGCCCAACTCCTGTGGTCTGAGGAGGAGCTCTTATCTAACCCTCAGTTCGCAGAAATGGATGAGCCATACACTTTTCTCTCCGAATAAGGTTTATGTAATTAATTTAAAATAAACTGAAGAATTGATAAAGAACATGCAGTGATTAAACTCCACTTATTGCTAAAGCAGGGCATTTTCAAAAGTTGGGGGTGGCCAAATGACACCACTAAATGTAATACATTATGTAAATAATGTTATTCTAATGTCAACTAGGATCCCACCAGGCAGTACCAGGAAAGTCTGCTCTATCTTGAACCAAAGTGAGACATGAAGAGTTTGGTTACATGGACTTCTTTTGTTCTTTGGATGTTCTGTATCTGACTGTCTACAGGCTGCTGAACACCACTCCTAAAAACCCAGCAGGACAGTAGAATAAGAAATAGACTAGTATGTTGTAAAGCGAGCAGGTGGCACTGTGCTGCCTCTCGTTTGGGCCTCTCATGTTTTTCCATTACATTCCAGCCACAGAGCTAATCAACATTTGAAAAACTTAGATCCTTGTTAACAGCACTTACTGTTCTTCTGATGTTTTTTTCAGAAATTTCACTCTTTTCACTCTCCCAACCATCTAGGTAAAAAAAAAAGAAAAAAAAGCCATCTGTTGCTAAATATAATGGATTTTTAACCCAAAATGACATATCTCCTTGGTCCCAAGAAAAGTTTTAAACTTTTTTTATTTATTGTGCAGCTAAACAAATATTTTAATTCTGGAAATACGTACCTGCAGAATAGCAGTAAGTGTTAAACTGCTTTCTGGGTATTGCTGGGCTCTGTGACTCAAATTCCAAATAGTCAACTACAAACAACAATTGGAACTTTTTTTTTCTAGTAAACAATTTGTGTCAACATGCAGCAACACATTTTCCAATACATCATGTATTTTGTATTTTCACATGATGAAACGCATTTCCTGTAAACAATAATTGTGAAAGCAGAATCTTGTTCTTACACAAAATAAACAAACATGGACAAAGGTCAGGCCATGACGTTAATTGTCTTCTGTTGAACACACAGGAAGTCAGGAGTGCAACGAATGAGTTATTTTCAGGTACATCAAAAATATATGATTCATGTATTCCACCTGTGTCTTATAACACAGCAGTTACAGTGATGGTAACATCGATACAAATCAAATTGGCTGTGCTGTCTGCCACTAAGAGTTTCACTGGTTCTTCAATCAGGACAGCAGAAGGGACTAGAGGTGACACTGCTTCACCTAATCCATAGATTCATATAGTACATCTATATACTATACAGTAGATGTGTACAGCATTATTTTATATGGTTTTCTGCAAAGTCAGTTTTATTTTTATAAAATTACCCATGTTCAAAATAACATGCTTTTTAACATTTGTGTCCTCACACTTTGCTAAACCAACATGGCCTCCAGAGGCTGCTAGAACAGCCACATATAAACTCTCGTGAATTTTCTGCTTGGCTTTTTGGTGAACTTGCGCTTGACACTTATAGCTACAATAGAAATATTGTAAAAGTGCATGTGTTAGTTCTCCAGGGGAGATGTGTAAGTTCTCCAGGGGAGATGTTTAAGTTCTCCAGGGGAGATGTGTCCATTTTATGGTCAGTGTGTGTAATAAGTTTAGATTAGTTTAAATTTCAGACAGATCTGGTCAGAGCTGCTGATACTGCTTCACAATATTTTATTTCATGTGTTATATGATATTTTGCATTTTTTATTCTTTTTTTTTCAAGTGTTTGTGTATTTTGCAGTTTTTGTCACTTTATTTGTTACATGTTCTTGCGCTAAATATTTCCACACTGGTGAACAATAAAGTTCTATTCTGATGTCTATGAGCTGTTGATTACTGGTGATATCGCATTCAATTCACATCTGCACCATGCCACAAATTCATTAATATTTCCTCAAAACACAGAGATGTGAACTTTGAATCAGCTTGCTGTGCAACTATGCAATTAAAATCAATTAGTGAATTATTTTATTGCACAGTTTTTTGTCTGTCAGCGGTATTGGTGACCTTCTCACCTCTGTATTAAGTGTCCAATAGTGTTGGGGTTGAGGGGACTGTGCACATTCCAGACTCTTTAACAGGTGCCAACTCTCAGGCTGCACCTTGCTGAGGACTGCTGGATCAGATACACCATCAATGTAGGGGATTGCTTGAGGTGTGCTGATGTAACATGGTGCATGTGTGTATGGGCAGAGGAAGGGAAAGCTTTTGTTGCAGCATGGTAACAATGGCAATTTCATATTTCTTATTTCAATGTTCATGCTCACAGCCAATTAGGAGACAGATGTGTATCTGACACTCACTCCATATTGTTGGTGTTTTACTTGCTCACTACCCATCACGTCTTGTGCGTAAGGCATTTCCAGAGCCATTTATGCGCAAATCCTTAATGCCATGAGTAACTGCCACCCCTAATTTTCCTTTCATCACTCTCCCTAACTATAGGAGACCAAGTGGTGAAACCTACAGCGAACAGCGCAGCTATAGGTGGGGGTTTGCAAAGGAGGCGGACCTAATGCGACCCCCACAGTTGAGCTTCGGAGGGTTTTACAATGCCGACCATTTCTCAAAGCGCATTTTCAGCTGCTGACTTGGAGAGTGACGGTCATAAAGTGCGTAAATGGCCACAAATGTAACTTAATACTGTCTCCCTCACTGAGAAAAAGCAAGAGAACAGGAAGCGATTCATCTAATTATTCCCACTCATCAGAGGAATTAACCTGAACGCTTTGCGACAACACCATTTGGTAAGAATGAACAAATCTGGTATATTTCTTATTGCAGTTTTATTTGTCTGCATGATGTTTGTTTTTAAACTGGTTTCACTGATGGGTTAAGGCTTGTGAAACTGTGATTTAGAGTCTTGGTGTGAATGATAGCCCATGGGAAATAGACATGATTCATATTTTAGACCTAAACGATCAAATAGCACACTTTAATGGCTCCTGTGTTATTGTTTCCTATTGGGTGGTAATCAATGATAGAAGAATAGCATGTTTGATCCCCCTGCAGTGAGCGCCAACTCCAGATGTCACGACCATGTGCCTCAAGAAGTCAGTGACAGATTGTTGTCTATCTATTGTCCGACTCTTTCCTCATTTGAATCTTTTTTCGATTACACGCTGCACGAGATGCAAAGTTAAAGTCAACAGGTAACAACTGGATGAATGTCAGTAGCCTGCGTGACTCATGAGCAGATATCACTTTTATTGGGTGGAAGTGTTTCCTAGTTTTCCTTGATATGTGTGGGATTTTTTTTATACAGGCGCTGATTCAGTCAAACTTAACTAGCCTATGCTATTTCTTTGACGCCCATTTCTTGGTCATTTCCATAAACGCTTAGTATGTGAAATATTTTCCAACAGTTTACTCAGCCCACACCCTTTATGTGTTGGTGTTGCTTAAGGAGCACATGGCACCGACCGAGTAAAAGACGAAGACACTTTTTCTTGTAACAAAAACCCATATGACCGACCGAGACCCTAAAATAATACCACAGAGCGATATCGTACTCAGTGTACTGCAAGACATGAGCAGCAAAACGTAAGCTAAGCGGTAGCAGCCTTTTAAAGAACTTTTCTTCTATTATTGTCAGCTAAATATACACATGTGGAGGAAGAGCGCCCTTGTGGGAAGACAAAGCTGCACATTGCCTGAGCCTATCACTGTGATACTGTTATTGTTGTGTGCCTTGCATTAATGGAGGGATTTAAAGGTTCCCTTCTGCATTTTTCTTCGAGTACGTCACCGAGAGAAAGATAATTAAAATCTAATGTATGGTGTCAATTTCCTTGTATTGTGTCCAATACGGTCTTCACACAGTGAATAGAGAAGATACGTTTGCCCTGCTGTTTTTTGAAAATGTCCATGTCAGCTACCATCTACTTTGATAAACATTATATGGGTTGCACATGATTGCATATTTATTTATTAAAGCTGATCACGATTTTAATTGTTAAATTAATTGGCAGCTATTTCATATGACTGATTAAATGATTCATGTAATTTTTCTAACAAAATACCAAACATATACTTTAACGTTCTCAGATTTCTGGATTTGCTGCTTTCTGTCTTTATGTCATGGTCAACTAAATACATTTCTAAAGATGCCACTTTGAAGTCTTTCAAAATTGTATAGACATTAAGAAAATAATATGTAGATTAATAGATGATGAACATAATTATAAGTTACAGCCGGATTTATATTTATTTTTTTCAATACAGCATACATTCTTTCATGAGTTACATTATTAATTAAAAGGTTGCAGGGAACTAGTCCTTTAAAGTCCACATTAGACTGTTACTTTACTGCAAAAAAAGTTATTCAAGGATTACATAGTTATAACAACACTTACAATTTTACAATAATATTAACACAACTCAAACTTGATCCAACATAACTTTTCAGACTTTAGAGTAGGAGGGCTCATGAGGACAGTTTTTTTTTAATAGACGTCATGCATCCCGTTAGGTTACTAAAGGTTGTAAAAGCTGACAAGTGTGTTGCAGGTCACAGTTTGAATTTGTGACTGTTGTGGAAAGTGGTGGGTGTGGAAATGTAAATATTGTTATGCAATAACTGTTAAAATGGTGTAAAACAAGGTGTGTAACCTCCAGTTGCTTGAATGTAGGTGTTGAGTGGTTATCATGGAAAACTGGGCTGTACTGATGAATACATATAAAAATATCCCTCATGTTTTTATAATAATAATAATAATAATAATTATTATTATTATTAAAGTGTACCAAAAGATTTATCAGATTGAGAGATACAAACTGATAAAATCTCTCTGTGTAGGTGAGAGGGTATGTTTTTGACTTTGCCCCCTATTCTAAACGATAACACCCTATGTAGGTTTCCATACTGGGTTCAACGTAGCAGAGAAGGAGCAGATAAGCCCGTCTGTGGTCAGTGACCCTGGCATGTACGGTGATCAAAGGGGCTAAGAGCTGGACAGGTGCGCTGTGTGTGAAGGCTGATGCTTTATCCATGTGGGAAGCGGCCAGTTGTATGCTCCTGTCACACTGAAGCGACCTGTGAATATCTGCGTTTGAGTCAGTCCGAGTGTTAAGTGTCAGTCACTCCAGAGGTTATTATTATCTTTTCATGGAGCCCATAATCTTTGGGCTTGAAACTGACAGTATCATGTGCTGTTGTCTATTTATATTTAAGTCATTGGAAAGTCCTTTGTTGTTATTATGTATTGAAATGGATAAATGACAAAGAATACACTTAGTGGCCTAATCTACTCAGAGCAGTTGTCATAAATAATATAGCCTCCCTGTAGGAGCTCTGATCTTAAGGATGTTGTCTTTTTGAAAACTGTCTCAACAACTTTTATTTGAGAGAGTTTAAACTAAAATTGATTTAGCATGTAGCTTTCAGTCTGTTCAAAGACCGTCTTTAATGCTTTTTGATTTTCTGTTCTTTAATGGGTCGAAAATTACACTAGCATTCCCATATGAGTTTATTCCCTGTGGGCTAATGTCTGCCAAAATATATGCTGCCTAAAATATTCCTCTGAGAGCCATAGATTATTGTATTAGAAAACTCTCACATAGTAAATCACCATGTCCTTGGTAACATATAAACTCCAACATGTACTGAATGTAAGCAGTTGTGTGAATATTACCATTTCAAAATGTAAATCAGACCTGTTCCAGTACTTTATTTATAATCCTTTTGCTTTTAGCTCACATTTTTATGCTTGTATTAAGATGTGAGATTACGATGTGTGAGGCTTTGCCTAACAACAGGAAAACCCCACTTCAATGCATTTTCCCTTACTGTCACTTAATGTTAAAGGATGATGCTCCTATAATTTCCTATTTTACACTTTTGCAACAACATCTACCATTGTTACAATGGTGCTGATGGTAAGATTCTTCTCAAAATTGTCATGTGAACATGGGCAGAGTGTATGCTGTGATACAGTGTCTGGCTGCTGATACATTGATCTTTTAGACACCCTTGACCACCATCAACACCTCTCATGTGATATGGTTCTCTTGTAAACATTTTGGCTTGCCGACAACAAAAAGAAACCGATGTGCACACATACATGGACTTGTCACCCATGTCACTCTTCACTTTGTTTTGGATGCAATTTAAAATCACGTTTTAACATCTGTTCATCCCTAAATGTAACATCTTGACGCTTAAGCACAGACCTTTGCTCAAATGTAAGAGCTGCTTGACTTGCCCACAGATAAATTGGCCAGTACCTCCTGCTGCCAACTGTTGGTTACCAAGCTGTTTTTCTGAAAATTGCCCAGCAGCTTGTCAACACGTACTCCTAATTAATGAGAGTTAACTGGTTCCTTATCTAACAAGGATGTATTTTTAGTCAACAAGCACAGGTTCAAACACAGCTGCTTCTCACACTACTTTGTGACCTTTCCCGTCAGTTTCTTTTTAAATCAGAGGATGAAGAAAATGTTCATATAGTTGCTATTGTTACACTAAAACACATTTTTAGCTTAGCTTATATTTAGATGATACTTGCTTGGTTATTTCTCTCGGACACAGTGTCAATTAAAACATTTATAAATGTATAAATATTTCGCAACTTCACAAAGCTGTGTGTTTTTTTTTTGTATAATCAATTAAATTTGGGCAATAGCATTAGATTGCATCACAATGTACAGTACATTCCTGTGTTTGTGTCCACCTCCTGCACTCCAGCCATGATTCAGGATCTATCAATCATCACTGGTAAAATATACAGTACCAGTCAAAAGTTTGGACACACCTTCCCATTCACATCAATGAGAAAGTGTGTCCAAACTTTTGACTGGTACTGTACATCCGTAGCGCTTATGGTTACTTCTCTTAATGGCACAACACAACAAAATTCATCAAGTTGTGCAGAAAACAGAAACTTCTACAGCTGTCATATGAAGTCATATTAACAAGAAGCTATTAATATAACATGACAAGGCAGATTGATCTTGCTCTTCAGATAACCAATGAAATGACAGCTGACCGCAATATTCTCTGCTACATCCTTGTCTAAACACAGAACGTATTGGCTACTAGTAAAACAACATATTAAATCATTACTTGGGCCCCTGGGTGTGCCTCAGTAGTGCTGCTTCCTTTTAATGATTGTATTGTGTGTGTGTGTGTGTGTGTGTGTGTGTGTGTGTGTGTGTGTGTGTGTGTGTGTGTGTGTGTGTGTGTGTGTGTGTGTGTGTGTGTGTGTGTGTGACAAGGATTTAGAAGAGTGATCTAGGAAGAGGCAGCATTGCAATCACTCCAGGAGGAATTTAGTGAGCTGGGATGATATTTTGTTAAGTGTACTGTAGACTGTCATACTATTGGATATCACTTCTGTGATGTGCCCTCATCTCTATCTCATATGGTTTCATAACATTTAGTCAAGGCTGCTGAATGTCACTTAAATAAACATTCATTTTTAGATGTTTTATTGCCTGTCATGCTGAAGTGCTCAGCTAATCATAGATCAGTCAATGCTGCTGAATACTGCACTATTATATCACCAAAGCTCTTCGAGAAAAGACACCAAACACATGTTGACATAAATGTTTGTTTGCTTCACAGAATAGTGAAACCACAGAGCCAAAGAAACATGTATGCAATGCTGTTAAAATACAGTACCAGTCAAAAGTTTGGACACACCTTCCCATTCACATCAAAGAGAAAGTGTGTCCAGACTTTTGACTGGTACTGTATATATGTGTACTTATATTGTTAAATTATATTTTTAAAAGAGTAGAATGGTTAGAACTTTAAAGTAATACAGAAATGTGCAATGTTGTTGTGCATTCCCTTTTTTTGTTCCTGCCACTATCAGATCATCTTATGAACCTGTCAGTAGAATTATACAGGTTTTAAGGGATATTTTTGCATAATTTCAACCAGCATTGCATCATTGCAATGTGGGCAGTATATGCAAATGAATAATGTTCAACTTCCCTCCATATTGCCTGCACCCAGAGTTCAATGGCTGGGAAAGTCTTCCTCATTGTCTGTAGTGGTGCCTTCAAAGACTCTGAAAGATGGCTTCCAAAACACTCCATCTACCATGTTGCACTAACTGAAAAGCAGATGTTGAAGTATCAATACATATTACTAAATATTTAAATACTTACAAATATCAGCATTCGGAAGAAAAAGTAGTTTCATGATACAAAGCTGAATATCGTGCTCTGGAGTCAGATACAACAGTATGGTGGAGGAAGCGACTACCACAGCCTGACAGACACACAAACTTAAGTTGCTGAGTATTTCCGTGATTTCTTAGGGACTGCACGCAATGCATTCTGGTTGTTGTCGGATTCTTCCTTAAGATCAATATGGTGAATCTACAGCCTTTTTCTCAATAGAGAAGCTCATAGAGCACCAATTTCAAAAATAATTACACATTTCTACCAAATAGTTGTACTCGTTTTAAGAAATCATCATATTCACAGATCAGAGCAAAATCAGAACTAAAAAAATAATTCAGATTACTTACTTACTTTCAAATTCTATTTGACTTGAAGATTGAAGACAGTGTTCATACTTGATACTGTATACAGTGAAGATGTGAAATGTTACACACACAGCTGCTAAGACCTGATACATCACTACAGTGCCAAGTTACAAACCATGTGTCGAGGATTTTTTTGCATGTCAAAAATTAGGTTCATGGTGTCTATGAATTGATTGTCCAGAAATCTAGATTACGATAGCATGCTAACCCCTTTGACGAAAAAGCATTTTTTTCTCTCTTTTTTTTAATATAACCTGAGAATCAGTTAAATCTTTAGTATGTGTGTGTTATCGTACTTCACATTACTTGAATTCCAAACAGATGTGATCCAGAGAGCTGATGTCTCTGTTTGCAATGTTACTTATATCTGTAGTTGTGTCTATTCTTGGAAAACTTGCATTAGAAGATGAATGAATGTCAATGAAAATGTAAATTGTAAATTGAATGATCGTAGCTGGCCCAAGATAGTGCATAGGTTTTTATAAAACATTCATACATTTGTTATACATTTTATAATACACATTAATTTCAAGACTTTATACTATACTATATCTTTAATTTGCCTATGTTTACCATAGATGTGATGGATTATGAATTGCTCTTAAGATTTATTTTTTCTGGTATTTGCTAACATCAAAGTTCATTAGGACATTAGCCAATAGAAAGAAACGGCTAATTGTTTGTGTATTAAGTTATGAACGAATTGATATATATGTATATATATTATAAATATATATATATATATATATATATATATATATATATATATATATATATATATATATATATATATATATATATATATATATATATATACATATATAATATATAATATATAATACATATATTATTATATATAAATCGTCTTTTATAACAAACTTCACATCCATGTACAGCAAATCTAATGGCTGACAACCCAATTTTAAATATTAAAAGGTGTTTGCAACATTTAAAAATGTTATACATGAGAGATACCAGAATAAAACAATCCATTTAGCCCACTTCGCCACAGAGGAGAATATGTGATGCAGGAGCTGGAGGTTGATTTTACAGCACTCGAGCAGTATTGCTCTGTCCCCAACAGGCACGTGGCTGAGGATGAGCTGGTGCTGCCAGGCGCTCTTGGCTGAACCTCGTGCCTGTTCCTGATACTCCCACTACAGGGGCATCTCCTCATCTACTTATGCTCGCCCACTTCCCCCCACTTGTGCTCTGCCTGCCCTCTTTTATGTCCAACAAGGGAAGAGTCAGGAACATGGTACAGTGTTTTAAAGGCATAATGTTTTATAAATAACTAATCTTTCACTTTAACGTTGAACAGATCATCGGTATTCTCCCTCCCACCTGTTTCACCATTTCAAATGTCATGTATGTCCAGTAACTCAAAGTAAGACTTTTCACTCTCATGCCCCTTCATGGGTGATTTGTTACATAACAACTCACTGTGGGCTCCAGTAGAGTGTAAGAGTGTAAGGTGACCCTCCTCCTGTTGCTCAGTAGAAGAAGATACACTTAATTGAGCATTTTCCCATATGTGCTTCACACATGTACTTTAAACAGATATCCATATCAGTAAATAGTGAGGCAGTTCTTAGCCCAGAGGGGGTTATTTATTTAATGTGTTATAGTGATATGAAACATAATTATATTTATAATATTATATTATATTAGGTGCATAAAAACCCTCAAATCCATCTAGCTAGACATTCAGCATCAGTCTTTCTCCAGTATATGCATATTTAGACCATTGCATCAAACTAATTCTTCCTTTTCTTTTTGGTTTATCCAAAAATGATCCAACTTTTAAACTGTATTCCTGGGAGAAACAATTTTTAATTTCAGCATTCCTCACCCCATAAACCATATTTGTCGAGCCTCTAACAAGCTGTCAAGGATCATTCTGAGGGACTGAACTGTCCAGACTGGTGTTAGATAATATTACACAGCAGAAATAGAACCAGGAAATTGTACGGCTACCTGACACTTAGTCTTTCCTTCACGTCAGAGGCCTTTCAGTTTTTCCAGTTGTGTAAATGCTGTTATCTTTGCCCTGTAGAGTAGGTAAAAAAACGGAAAGCTACACTAGATCATGACCCACATTACACAGCATTGTTAGGTTAGCTCTTGGTGAAACATACCTGGTAGTTGACCTGTTTTTTTTTTACAGAGAACTGCAAAATGAATGACGTCTTCTTAAAAGTCAAGTGAACTCCTGGTAATGTTTTATTTCAGTCTAGGTTTTCCTAATGATGTCCCAGGGACTTTCTTAGAAAGAACTGTGTGATTTCAGTTATTAGGAGAAAAGGAATTACCTTGAAAGAGCAGCTCTCTTTGAACCCAACTGAAATATTGAGTCATTGATCCATTTATTGTTAAAAACTTTAATGAACCCTGTTTTTCCAAATAGAAGTATTTCAATAATAATAAAAATCCACACGATATTAAAAGTATAAAAACACACCTCCTGAAAAAATAAACGTCATTGGTCTCATGCATGGAAATGAAAGACTAGTGTGTGGAAAAGCCAACATCATGAGATCCACTAATGAGCCTCCTATTATATTTACTGTAAATGTAGTGGATCCAGCCTGATCCACTGTTCTCTGGTTGTTTGTGTACAAGAACAGGGATTGGATTCTCCGTGGGCACACTCTTAAAAATGCTATCGATCAGCCTGTGTATCACTGATTCTACACAAATCATCGTACATTTCATCACTTGTTCTTTCTCAGTCTCACCTTTCTGGAAATGACCATTATCATCAAAGGCTGATTGCAACAGGAAGTATTGACATTAGCGAAAGGCCTTTACGTTTGTGTCTACATTGAGGAACATGATAACTTTGTGCAAATAAAGTGACTTACTAGATAAGCTGATGACAGTTCTCTTTGAAGGTTGATGTGAAACTGCAACATTTTTTTAGGTTTAAATAAGATCAATATCCAGATTAGGTTTGATTATGAGAGCTGTTTTTATTGGCAGAACTTCTGTGGACTTAGTTTTATTCCTTTCGTAGCTACAACATCATGGTATCAATGACCCTCTTTAGCTGTACAGTATGAATAGCAGTAACAGTGATCTTCTGGCAGAGAGGACATTGTGGACACAATTGCACTGCTGTACACTGGTCACAGCGGAAACAGGGAACAACAAACAGCATTGTTTCTGAGTTCACACTGAAATGTGAAGAGAACCCATCTTTGTCACTGGGGTTATAGAAGGCTGTAGATGGGTATTAATAGTGTCTAAGTAATCATTAGTCAAATATACCTGTACTTTATGTTTAAGTCGAACCCCCACGCTCATCAAGGGAAAGTACTGTAAAGAGGTGTAATTATAGTACTACAGTAATAACTGTTTTACAAACTGTGTTTTCAGCAATTTGAGGGCTGTTGTTATGAGTGATTTAGCATTTGGCTTAGATATGTTGGGCTAATTTTCATCATAAAGACTGCTGTGTCATTGTGTAAAATCTGAGCATTAGCTATAGGAATCCCTGTGACAACAACTACCTCAAGAGCAAACAAAATAAAAAAAAACCTCAAATAGACCTTGACCTTTGACCGTGTGGTTTGGACTTGCTTTCCTTCCTGCTGAAGTTCTGAAAAACAAAACAAAACAACAACCACAACAAAAAACAAATCAAAAAACAAAAATAACAAAAAAAAAAATACCAAAACCACACAAAAAAAGTAATAGAATCCAGTTTAAAACATTTTTTTTTGGTTTGTGATCATTTACAGCTACAGTACAGTATGTGCTATTCATGCCATGTATGTATTGCAGATGTTTGGGTGAGTGAATTGAATGAGTGAATGAATGAGGTCAGGTCTGTTGAGTCACTGTGTCAACAGTAGAACTGAGTCATCACTGTGCAATTGTGTGATTTTTACAGAAACCTGCCAGGTTCACACTGTAACATTGTAAAACCATGTACTTTGAAAGTGTAAATTATTACAATTGGACAAGAAATAGAAAGACAATTACAATTTTTTATTAAGACTTTTTATTAACACTTAAAAACTTAGCTAATCAGCTTAAAGACTGTGAATAAGATTTTATGACATTTAATTGACATATGCCTGGCAACGTAAGAAAATAATCCCACAATGTTGTTCAATCCTGATTTGTTCACAGAAGCATGTGACATCATAGACCTCTTCAAATTACCAAAAAGAGCAATGACAAAAAAAACCCAAAAACCCCCAGAAAGTTTTTGTTCACATAGGACCCTACTGTAAGAGGTCGACTGAGAGTTGTGTTTTCAGGACCTTTAAACACACTAACTGTGCTTCACATTTTTAATGCCCAGTGCACAGTTTGTTCATGGAATAATGTATCTTAAGCAAACAAACCCCCGCATCTCTACATTTATGACTCTCCCTCTGCCCCCTAGAACTTCAAGATATTGAATGACTCTAAAGGAACTACTGCACTGAACATACACAAGGCAAAAAGAGTCTGGTACAACTTGGATGATGGAACCTGCTCAGTCAGAAATGAATATCTTATCCAACGGGAAAAGTCATGACCTTGTAGATGATGTGGGCGTGCCAATGAAGACGTTATTAGAAGAGGATCAGTGAGTATGCTTCCTTTATCCCACACACAGATGAATGGCTGCCCTTTGTTGCTTAAGTACTGGTAATTGCATTTTAACACAGCATGTGTCAAGTTCTTTCTGTTGCTTTCTGTATTAGTTATATTTGTGTGAAAACCACATCCTGGTCTATTTTTACATGCATTTACATGTTGAGTATTCTAATGAGGATTTTGGATGTTTTGATTTGCATCTACATTTGTCCCTGTGTTGACAATTTCCCATTAATAATGATTGGGATAACAGATATGAGTAGCATACAGTATGACTTACTTCCTACATAATGTTTGCTTATTTAAATGCATGTTTACTTTCATTTTGTGTTTGCCTCAACGGGTGGATCCTTACACAGAAATGGCACTCAAACTGTCAGGTATGTCAGGGTTTAACTGCATCTTGGCTTTTATGGAAACAAAGATTGTGTAGACTAGATATGTTACCATTTTTCAGCAACAGTTGACGAGACCATCAATTAACAGCCATTAATGTGTCCTCTAGATTTGATGACCCTGATGGAGTGTTGGAGAGTGAGGAATTTTTGCCCAGTGGAGATGGAAAGAAAGCTATTCGATTCACGGATGTAAGTGAGAAAACCCACATTTACAGAAACACAACAGGAGTAACAGCATACTTTTTGCTGTTTGAATTTGAAATGTAATGATTTTCCCCCCCTTCCCATTAGTTTGAAGGAAAGACCTCTTTTGGCATGTCTGTCTTCAACCTGGGTAATGCTATTATGGGGAGTGGAATCCTGGGATTGGCATATGCCATGGCCAACACTGGCATCCTCCTCTTCTGGTGAGTAAATAAGTACACTTAAACTCTATTTTAAACATGGTAAAAGTTTCAAAACTTGGGGTGAACATGTGTAGAAATGTCACCTTCACGTCAGAAGCCAGGGCCTCACCGTACACTGAACGCTCTGTGTGAAAAGTTAAGGTTGAATCATGGGTTGTGCATTTGGGCTCAAACATGTATGGATATATTTGAGAAATGTATATTTTGAGTAAAGAATGGGAAAAATAAAATACCTTTTGTTTATGTTGCCTTTGGATTTGGTAGAAGTGTGTTGAAGGGCAGCTTCCTGGAGCAGAGTGGGCTCATCAGGAGGGGCTTTGATAGTGCCATCAAGAACCAGGGTGGTGCTAGCTACTTATAGGAGTGATGGCATGACGCCTTGTAACAGATCCCATAATATTCATACCGTTTTTCTCAGGCTCTTGTCCCTGCCCTCGCTACCACATGCCAACTCCAGAAAGGCCACTGCCCAGAATAACCAAACCTCCAGGCCTTGTGTGAGGTGTCTGGATTGCTCATTTACTTCCTTCTGCTCCATGCAGACTGCTGCTCTCAGACCATGACCTTGCTGTTGTCATGTAGTCTGTGTTTGTGTAGCTAAAGAGAGCAAGTAGCAGGGCTGGAATAGAAGATGGCTTCAACGTTAAACGCCTAAGCTTTGGAAACAGGAAGTCAACACAAAACTAGATCTTTCAATGAAATTGAATGAAATTCCTGTAGGTATTGGGTCAGTGATATAACAGTAGAAACTATATAATTGGCGACTTTTGGTTTGATGTAACTAGATCATTCCTAAGGAAATGTGACCTGCAGTAGCAGCAATTACAGTAGCCTTAGGGCACTTGTTCAGCTTTGACTAGGCTGCTGTAATTACTGTGGTAGCATTGTAACTGAATTTAAAAGGTGGATGGCTTGACTGCAGTCAGAACGCTCCGCTTCACTCCCTTTGGGGTAGGACGCAGTGTGGAGGACAGGACAAAACCGAGTCAGAGACAGAACGCAAGGCAGATGCGGGATCTAGGAGTTGGACATTTTTTCACATGGAGTAGAGTTTCCCCACTGACAGTACAGTGACAACAGTGTTTTAATTTGCCTGGATGATGCTTGATCTTGTCAGAATGAGCTTTATTTTCATTGTTCAAGAAAACAAAATATAATATATAATATAGTGCATCTCTCAACACATAACGTTGATAAAAAGTAAGCACTTAAAACAGACCATTAAAATAACTTAACATGAACCAAACAATTTGTTTAGTTGTGGCAAAGGTTCAAAGGCAATGTTATTCGTGTAAAGATTATTCACCAAGTGTATTTAATACTCAACTGTGTCAGTTTCTTTACGATGTGGTTTCTCTCCAAAGGGGAAAATTAGCTAGTATTGTATCATTATTTTCTATTTCATCATTAGAATCTGTTATCATTTTTTAATGCATTAAACACCATCTTTCATGCATACAATCCAATGTCCTTTTTTGCCTGTTTGATCCCTGATGTCTAGAGGTAGAAAAATGTAAACCATTTATACACAGTCAAAGTTATACGACCAGTAAGTGTTCAGTGGAATCTCAGGGTACGGCCTCCAGCCCTCTGCCTACAGACACGGGTCAGATGGAGCGATCCTCACCTCAGTTGTGGTTACAGGGTGTTTATCTATCCAGAAATGCTGGTTGGAAAAGGCCTGGGAAAGGTGATGGACTTGCAATCCCCCTGTGACCCATTAGGAATGCTGAAAAGAGAGCACTGTACTGACTTGCTTAGGGCTCAGTGCTTCTGTAGGAGGGGTTATGGGAAATAACAATTTCATCCATGTGTAGGACTATTGACTTTCATCAATGCAGAACATTTATATTCTATTATGAATATAATTATAATTTTGAGAATGCTCTGCTTCATGCTAAATATTTGTTTCAATAGTTGGTATACTGTTACAGCAATAAACGTATGACGAAGTGGAAAACCTGTCTAATGAAAAGACTGTTGTGCATCTAAAAAGATACACAATACATACAATACACAATTTAATGCAAATGGTTAAATGTCATAAATAAGGGAATGAACAGAAGAGTACCCGGCTTATCAACCTTTAGTGAAGTGTAGAGTGTGGTGTATTATAACATGTAGGTATGACTTTCTCTTTTGATTTATGTCACAGGTTTCTTCTGTCTGCAGTAGCAGCCCTGTCATCTTATTCCATTCATCTAATGCTCAAATCCTCTGGCATTGTGGGTAAGCCTGTCCATGACTCCACCTGTTGAAAAGAAATAGTAGTTTTATATCATAGAGTACAGTCACCCAATGATATGAAGACTTGATCTAAAAGGTCTGTTATTTCTGGATATTTTATTATATAAAAGTGGGGGAAATGGTTAACCCGAAATACAGACTGCTTAGGGACCATACAGCAAAGATTTTGAAACCATGGCTGACTTCCATGAGTGAATCACAAAAGGAGCATTGCTTAGAAGTTAAAAGGGAGTTATATACTACCTGGTATAACCACACACTCACTGTGGCAGCCAATTATATTAATATTAAATTGTTGTTTACATAACAGAATTATTAGTTCAAATCAAGTACTAGTACTTACTCTTATGGTGCAGAAAGATTGTATGAAGGAAAACTAACGAATTCTATAATCCAATGCATGGCAAAGTCTATAATATCTAGATAAATGGTTCTTGGTTTACCATCCTTTTCATATTTTTACTTTTTAAAAGGTGTTTTACTGTGTTGATTTCGAGGGCCATCTCAGCAAACGTAACTGACTGGATATCATTGTTTTTAATCTACTTTCAGGAATTCGTGCTTATGAGCAGCTGGGGTACAGGGCCTTTGGCACCCCAGGAAAAATGGCTGCTGGTATAGCAATCACTCTGCAGAATATTGGAGGTGAGGAGCCACTGTGACTTTGTGTTCACAAATATGTCAGCAAACTCCAAGTAACAGCAAACAATAATTATATGCCATTACACAGCTTAGAATTTATATCCCCCCTCATCCACCTAAACAAATGTCCATGTTTGCTTTACTTAATTACTTTGGCTTTTATTCTTGGGTGTGCATCTCTTTAAGTATGCAAAATGGACATGTTTTAAGACCAAAGACCAGGAGATCTGATGGCAAACTGAGAACAGCTGTTTCACAGGCTGGCTGTTTCTGACATAAGCTTTGAGGGACAGAGAGTGGATGCAAGGTATTTCTTTGTGCTTTTACAGACCCAAGTACGTGCAACTGTTACACATAAATTAAGGCTGAGATGATCACGTACTTGTCATATGATCGGTTCACTGGTGCCACTAATCTACTTACCAGGGCCATAGCTATAGTGTTATTGAAATACTGAAATCAAGTCCCCATAACATACTTTAAAATACTTCAAATGTGGAATTAGTTGTCTAAACACAGTTTCAAAGCCTTCTCGCCAGAATCTGGTGGGAAACTACTTCTTTGCTCATTTGTCCTTTGTTGGTCTAAATGTTGTCACATTTTAAGGGATTTAATATTGCTGATTTATCCTGACTTTTAATCCCTAGTATGCATAAAACTCTGAAATCAGTAGAAACCTACATTTTCCATAAGGTATCTCCACAGCATCTCTCATTAGACCTTATAAATGCACACCTCTTTTAAAATTGACATCATTTGGGTCATTTTTTCCAACTTTTAAAAGCTCACTCCACAGGCACAAGCCATTATACTGTGTACACAGGTTGAGTAGTATTAAATATCTAGGACATACCCCCTTAAATATTAAAAACTGGGGGGAAAACTCTGGGATTGCTGAGTCACAAATTACAGAGGACCTTACCCCAGTGCTCTCAGTGGTAGCTGCCCTGTCACTTACACAAACACAGGGTGATAAGTATTTTTGTGACACAGCTTTGCTACTGTGTATTTGTTCTATATTTGTTCTGTCTTGGCCACACATTTTCATATGTTCTCTGTCTTATCTCTTTCAGCTATGTCCAGCTACCTGTACATTGTGAAATCTGAGTTGCCACTTGTCATCCAAGCTTTCTTGAAGGCAGATCCCAGCTCTGAGTGAGTATTATCATTTATGTTTATTATATATTTATTTATTTACATCATCAACATCTCTGTGCTTCTTGTGAATGGGCGTGATTCCCGCCTGCTGTTGTTCCAGACTATAGACACTGTGTAGGGTCAAGGGGCCTGTGAAAGACTTGTTGCAATGAATTATCAGTTTGCACCATTCATTGATTCAGTGTGGGGATGTGATGAAACTGGAAGCTTGCAATTGGCTGAGCAATGAGGGTGGCATGGTTTGGTATCTGTCAGTTATGTATACACACAGCATAAACCCTCACTGCTGTCAGCTGTCTGTGCAGGCAAGCTGCATTCACTTCAGAGTCATGCCATAGACACTCAGAGTAAGGCCATGGGGGGCTTAGGTAGATTCCAGCTGCCAGTTCAAGTCTAAAAACAAACTTTGTGATAAAAAGGGAGCGGTAGCCAGAGCTGTAGCATTTCCTTCTGCAGTCTGTCAGGCTTGTAAGATTTAGAAAGGAATCACAACTCTTGTAGTCAGAAATTTCAGCAACTCATCACTCATCACTCCATTGTTCCAGACAGCCATCTCAGTTACACAGCACAATTTGTGTTAATCAGCCTATAGATGAGATATCTATCTAAGTATGTGGTCTAACCTGTCTCTCTTGTTGTGTCAATGTTGTGTTAATGTTGTCTGGTTTAGTGTTTTTGCCATCTTATGATGTGCCCTTCCAGCAATTCTTACATGTCGGACTAAGGCCTCTGAAGGGCATGTCATTACCCTTTATCACTGATTAATTTAGGACTGGAATAGGCTTACACTAATGTCTGTGTTTGTCTGTATTTATGTCAGGGTCAGTGGCTTAGCTACAATTGATATTGGCATATGAAGTATCATGACTCATGCTCCCTCTTTGTGTTTCCTCTCACACATACAAACACACACACACACACACACACACACACACACACACACACACACACACACACACACACACACACACACACACACACACACACACACACACACACACACACACACAAATAACAGCAGCAGGTGGTGTGAGACAAGTGCCAAATTCCGAGGCCAAGCATAAGGACAGGTCAGCTGAGGGCCAGCTCTCGATAACCGAGACACACACTGTTAATTTCCACTTGACGTGCCTCTTGCTGTTCGAATCCATTGCGTCAGGAGAGCAGAGTGGAATGAGGGGATGGTGGTAGGGCTGAGACTTTATTTATGACTTGTCGCTCTT
Organism: Scomber scombrus; assembly: GCF_963691925.1. NCBI lineage: Eukaryota > Metazoa > Chordata > Actinopteri > Scombriformes > Scombridae > Scomber > Scomber scombrus. The sequence continues at coordinate 19,637,288 of NC_084972.1, forward strand.
AAAATAGAGAGCAATTATGTGTGGCTGATGGACCGACTGGTACCTTTCACTTAAGATATCCTAGGGAAAGATAAAACTTGTTTCTAGCAATACATGGAGATCTATGAGGATCATCAGGTAAAATATACTGTTAGCAGTGGAGTCATAGCATGGTTACACAAAGAGAGGGTTAGACAGGCCCTAGAGCCAGACTTAAGTCACATAAATGAAAACTTGACACTTGACTTGACCGTAAGACCTGACTACTGCACAAGCAATACTGGATTTTTGTGGTCAATACCAACATTTAGGAGAACAATATATTGTCTGATGTATTAACATAAATGCATAACATTTCTTTAAAAAACTGAGGTTTTGCATAGCTACACCCTGCATTTTCTTTTGCCACTTGGGGTCAGTGAAAACCAGTAAACACAACACTGACAGATCATCACTTTAAGTTGATGTCCAGTAAATATACTGAGCACTATTTGTATATTGGAGTCCTTTGTGTGCCCACCTTGTGAATGTGCATTATTCACTCTCCTTGAGTTTGAGTTTTTAGATGCTTTTAAACAGTAAGACTGTACCAAAACAATGAGCTAAAAGAAGTTAAAAAGCTCCATATTTTAGAGCTGAGGGAAACCGCAGCACAAAAGGAGGTTCACCATCCCAAATTAAGTAGATTATGTTAAATCTGTCCAAGACAAACACACAAAAACAAAATAAAACAAGAATATTTAATTGGTTTTGGGGTGAGAACCACCCTTTGATGACACACCAGCTCCCTGTGTCTTTTAGTTAAGTACAATGTTTATACTTCTACTTTCCATTGTTAATATAGGACTATGCTTATTGCTGCTTCAAGTATCATGCCTGAAAGCTGTCTCAGCACTGTTTTGAAAGTTCAATGTTCTCAATGACTTGAGATTTGACTTAAGATACTTTTAAGACTTAAGACTTGACTCGGAGTCAAGACTTAGATTTGCCTCAAGTGACTTGAGACTGGACTTAGACTTACTTACCCCAATACATTTAAAAACAGCTCTTAAGTCACCAAAGCCACAGCACTTAACATGTGAAAGCTGCTCATCCAAAATGATTAGGTCACTCTGACAGATTAACACAGGATACCATGACATGAATCGAGTCAATAGTGAACCGCTAACTGCATGCAAACATCTACTGCAGGAGGGACTGTAATGGCAACAAGCTGACACGGATAACATTTACTGAATTTTTCAAAGTTGTGTCGTTTAGGCTCCAGTGTGTCCTCGACTTCTGCAACTGTCCCACAAATGGTCCGTTATGTAAGAGTCTTTTCCAGTACAACTGTCTGGAGCAACATAAGCAAACACATTTTTTTCCACAACTTTGTGGCCAAGGATGTTCCCAGAAGGTTGCTGTCGGTCTGGCAACATGTCAACCACTTGGACCTGTAGATTCTTAACAACCTGATGTCATTCACACAAGTACTCTCAGACCATTTTGTGACATTACAGTTATATTACAAGACCAAGTTACACCCAAATGTGTAAACCAATTTCTGACCATCTTATACTTTCCACTCTATTTTTGTCAGTGTCTCTCTGTGTACTGTGTTTCTGTGCCAGTGTTTGAAATATTGAGCTCACCAAAGTAAACTAGACTTTTTTTTCTCCAAACAGTCTGTGGTACATGAATGGAAACTACCTGGTCATCATGGTCTCTGCCAGTATCATCCTGCCCCTGGCTTTAATGAAGCAGCTTGGTGAGTAAAAGTGTGTGTGTGTGTGTGTGTGTGTGTGTGTGTGTGTGTGTGTGTGTGTGTGTGTGTGTGTGTGTGTGTTAAAAGTGGCTGGCATGTCAAATAACAGGTTATATATATGTAGAAGTAATCCCCTTGAGCAAAAAGCTCTAGCTTCAGACTGCGCTGAACGCAAAGTTTCAAACAGTTTTTTCTACGTTCAGCCCAAGCTGACGTGGGCTCATGACGGATTTCTCTATATAGACATCTGCTCCACACAGCGTGAAAGTTCACTACTCCACTCTGCTAACATTATGGTGTGTCCATTGCTTTGGAGGTAGTCACACCAATGTATAGTTGTAAAGCAGGAAATGTTGGGTTTGCATCGGTGGTAACTTTAAGATAAGATTTTATGCCTTTGTTGCAACCTATATATTTGACTCTCACAGTCAGACTTTTGTTATATGTTCAGACTATATGGAGGTGACACAACTTTCACTAAAGGGACTTTTCCAAGAACCTTTTTTGGAACAGATTTTCTTGCATTTTGACCACATCCAGTTTTGGTTCTGTGTTGTTTTTTCTGCCTCCCAAATATGAGTTAGTGATGTCCTTGCACATTTTTTATTTTTACTCAACTTTTAGATTCCTTTGTGTTACTGAATTAATTGTACTTTAGCTCTTTTTTTCCAGTATTTTAAATATTTTCACATTTTACTCAAGTACATTTATCTAACACGTGTTTCCATGTTGCTTTTCAAGTAATACCTTTTCACCTTTCTGACCTATTAATTATGAAGTTTTATTTTGACTTTGAGCCAACTTACATAATGACATTTTGATGGAGTATTTACCTCAAAGTCAAGTAATTAGTGTGTGTTTTCATCCCATCACTGGCAGTGGAAGCAGCAGGTGCCCAATTAGAAATCATTTTCCCTGAGATGAGATCCTAAGCTATTCATTACTCCAAGAAATAACCATGCTGTTTCTTCGCTGAATGTGCTGCAAGGTCATTCGAATGGAGCATTTTGGGAGATGTTGACTTTTATTGCACCTATTGAGCCTATGGACTATTTCTGTAACAGCTAGATTTTGCAGCTATCTCAAACAACACATAAGGACCAAAGGGAGAAGTTAATTTTGAGGAGCTGTGACATGAAACGTCTTTTTCTTTTTCTTTTTCTTTTCAGGTTACCTCGGTTACACCAGTGGTTTTTCTCTCAGCTGCATGGTGTTCTTTCTCACTGCTGTAAGTTGTTCCAGCTCACATACAGTAGCACATCATTACAGTGACTCTTTAGAAGGAGCCTCATTTGTTCTGGCATGCCACCTTGGCACATATCGTATGTACTTTCCCACCCTTGTCTCTATTTTCAGTGGTATGTGGCTTGGTTTGATAAGGCAAATATAAGAGCTGCTTAGTGACATCAAAGGTTGAGAGTAAAACTTAAGTACTTTGAGGCTGAGTCACCCTAATCTGATGTGAAATGGCCTTTTTTTGAGCTTGGTACCGATTGCTGAGAACTCATGTTTGCTGACTCTGACACGTCCCGCTGTCTTTTCATATTTTCTTTGATTAACCCCGTGCTTTTCTTCCCTCCTTTGCTGTCTCTCTGCAGGTTATCTATAAGAAGTTTCAGATTCCCTGCCCCTTTGAGGAGTTCTCAGTCAACAGCACCTCTGCGCTCCACAGCCTGAACATCTCAAGCCACAGCCTTGAGCACAACAGTGCCCTAGTTCATGAGGACGACGATTCACACTGTGGTGCCCGCATGTTCACCATCAACTCACAGGTAGGCCATCACAGCTGAGATGAACATACAGTGAACTCTTCCTGGGAGTCTCAGTTGCACTGTTAATCACATAAAGTCGTGTGTTTCTTCAGACAGCATACACCATCCCCATCTTGGCATTTGCCTTTGTTTGCCACCCTGAGGTCCTGCCTATCTACACTGAGCTCAGCAAGTGAGTCAACCATCTGTAACCTGCAATATTTGATAACATGTCAGTGCAGAATGTGACATTCAGCCCTCAACTGTCTGATTTCAGTCCAACAAAGAAGAGGATGCAGCAGGTGTCCAACATCTCCATCTTGGTCATGTACACCATGTACTTTCTGGCAGCTCTCTTTGGCTACCTGACCTTTTACGGTGAGAGAAATGATCCCTGGCTCCTCTCATGAAGTTCATGTTTATAATATTAAGAAATTGATACAAATGTTCATGACCAAATCAGTATATTCAGTGCACTGATAGATATCGCTCACTGTCACAAGATACACAAGAGGAAATGAAAGGCTTTAGTACTAAAAAAAGAATATTTGAAAGCTGGAGCACAAGACTTTGGTCCATCCCTTCTGGCATTGAGAGTAAAAGGGGGTGCTCAGCTGTGATTGCTTAACCCTGGCATGTAGCACACTCTCATGTGCACCCCAAATGACAGACACACAGACAGGGCTGCTAAAAATGGATATGTTCTGATACTCCACCGGCCCATTAGGATTTGTCCCCATATGCCCAAGGGCCACTGGTTGTAAGTCACTGTTGCGCTTGTAAAAAAGGTGGATAAATTATTTTTAACGTCAGACACCTCCATAAAATGACTCATTTCACTATCAGAATTTGATCTACTCATTTCGATAATATTTGGAAAGTCTACAAGAGCAGCATGATTAATGGCTAGGAATGTCATGCCCGACATGAAATTTAAATGCTCTTAAATGCAACAGACCTTAATTTTTACATAAAAGTTCCACACCACAGGTTTAAGGTAACTCCGAGCGTTTATTTACCTGCTTTCTTCATTGCTTTCTTGCATTGTTAAAGATGCACCATGTAATTTGGAGGTCACAATTATAAATGTGGGAGATATCCGCTTGAAAGACTTCATTATTAAGGTTTCGCTTTCTAAGGGTGGTGTGCTTGCTCAAAAAGCCTATTATATATTGTATTTTTCTGACAAGCAATGTGCATGTTTACTTTTCTTCCTGTGCACTGAGACAATTTCCCACACATGTGACCATATCAGACAAAAAGTAATATTGGCCAACTGGTAGATTCTACATTTCTAATACAGCTGTAATGTATGAGACTTTTACAATTTTGCATAAGTTTAAAAAAATTGTATTCTCAGAAAACAGATTCAACTCAGATGTATCACTCATTTACTAATAGATAGTTGACTGATTGTATGTTTTCCTTGGTGTTGTCCAGTGATTTAAATATATACAAGGTCATTCATCTGAATTACAGAAAAACAAATCACTGAGCCATGTTAGTATTCACTTCTCTTTTACACGAGCTCCCTCTTGTGGTATTTGTGTGTTGTAATAATAATAAACCTGTCCTACAAGGTATTACTGAATGATGTTCACATGAGAAAAAATGTTCTCTTTATATTGCTATAGGCAAGGTGGAGCCTGAACTACTGCACACTTATAGCCGGATTGATCCATATGACACATTGATCTTGTGTGTGCGAGTTGCTGTCCTTACTGCTGTCACACTGACTGTCCCTATTGTGCTGTTCCCTGTAAGTTTGGGCCTTATTGATTTATAATATGTAATGCTCAATGGAAAAACTACTGTGGTATTATTATATAATTGAATCTTCTCTTTGTTTGTCTGAAACTCCACAGGTGCGTAGAGCCATCCTGCAGATGTTATTCCCCACTAAGTCTTTCAGCTGGTTGCGTCACTTTGCCATTGCTCTTGTTCTGCTCACTTTAATCAACCTGCTGGTGATATTTGCCCCTAATATTCTGGGCATCTTCGGCATCATTGGTTAGTATAACATTGAGATAGTATCAAAAGTATGTTCTGGAGATGCACCTATACCTATCAGATATTGTTCCAGTACTGACTGGAATAGCTGGATTATGTATTGGTGACAATGGGCCAATATGTATATATTTGTTACATTTTGTTTTACAAAGTTAGAAAAGCAATGTTAAAGTCAAGCTTTTTTTTTTAGAAATGAAAATTATCTCTGTCCATACAGTGAGGTATAAAACTTATTAATTAAACACTGGTATCAGATTGATACTCGGAATTGACCAATACCGAAAGCCAAGATACAGGTATCAATATCAGGACTGAAAAAGTCCCATTGGCACATTCCCAGTTCTGGTTAGTGTACAGTGAAGCATTTTGTCTTGTAATACCTAACATTGTTTAAGGCAAATCATCATGGGCCCTTTTAGTCATAAGCTTCTTATTATATTTGACAATATTTTTAAAGAGGGTTGTCAAAGAAATATCCTCCCTATAATATGATGCACTTGAAAGTGTGGCAAACATCCTATCTTATATAAATAATGACATACTTTTTAATTGAAAACACCTCCAGACCTCATTTATCCACCTCTAAGGATCTTTTTGACTATAGGTTGCATTGTCATACAGATGTGTTTATGGGTTACTTATTAGTCTCTGTTTACAGGCTGAATCCTCTGTGTTGGACGTGGCAGTGTCAGTTATGTTTCAGGTTTTGTTTTGTTTTTCTTCCTGTCACCAAAAACATTAAAAGCAAAACCAAAAAAACATGACCAGTGCAAACATGACAAATGTTCAAACCGATGGTCCGTGTCAATATTTTTGTCACAATCTGTCCTCAGTGTGGAGGTCATGTTTTATAGGTCATAAGATGAAAGTGTAAAACATTTCAGTTAAAGGAACACAGAGGGCATCTTCAAAGCAGAGGTTACTTTGACAAACATGTGGGAGTGCATACATTTCACATTCCAAAACACATGAATGTATGGCTCAAAAAAACAATAATACACTTATTATTTAAATTGTATTTACAATGCAAGCTCACTGCAGTTTGACTCAACTTGTCAACAATTTGACTTTGGTGAATAATCAGTAGCTTGTTTGTTTGCATTTCCCCCCATTTTTCAAATGAATGTGTTTTCCCAGAATATTCTGAGCTGTGTTGCAAGAGTGTTATCTGTTGTAAACTGTTATGAACAGTGTCTACTTCCAGCTAGGAACAACAACAACAAATTTTGAGTGCATAAAAAAATTGTGGGATAAAATATATTCAAACAGTTGTGATCCTAAGTATTTTTCAGACAAAACTGGTAAAAACAGTATTTGCTTATGTGCTATTAAAAACTGAAAGGGCTATATGTTTTTTTTTTTTTACAAACCCATCTGCTTTATGTTTACAGGCGCAACATCAGCCCCTTGCCTCATTTTCATCTTCCCTGCTGTCTTTTACATCCGCATCGTTCCCACGGAGGAAGAACCCATGAGCTCTGTTCCCAAGATACTGGTGAGTCATTCAAATTTCTCTCTTGAACCATTCATTATACTAATTTGTTGGACAAAGTTTGTGCTACAGGATTTTTTTCCATACTACAGTTGAGTTCTTGGTAATTAAGCCTTCTGTGTTTTTGCCCTTGCTCTAAGGCTGTCTGTTTTGCTGCCTTGGGCATCTCCTTCATGGTAATGAGTCTGAGCTTCATAATAACTGACTGGACAACGGGGAGCAGCAACGCTGGTGGAGGCCACTAGATCCTGCTTCATTATGTGTGGGCTTAGGAAAGGGGTGAAAAAAGAACTGGGTCAATGTAAAGGGTGCACTATCACCTCAGAGGGAACACACTATTGGGCTGCCAAGCATAGAGCCTGAGGTTTGATAACAGTACAGGATATACAGTAAGTGTGAACAGTTGGAAATCGCACCTATATTTATCAAGTTAAATTAACATTTTTATTATAACTTAACACATATCTGAACAAAATCCTTTCATAACAATTTTTCTATAATTCTTAAACTTAAAGAAATGCAATAATAATGTAGTGTTTTCTGATTTATCGATATCATCTGATAGTGTGACTTAATCTATTTATGATGGTGAAATGGTCCTTTCCTGTTGCTTCTTCTTTATTTACCCACAAACAATTGCAGCTGGTACTGTACAGAAAAATGTTGGCGTGATTGTTTGGTAGGCTAGAGACAGGAAAGCTTTATTATATACCTTTACATGTGAAACAGCCAAATAACTCATAAATTATTTTCATGCAAATATTGTTTTCCATGAGACGCACAAGTAGAGGACAGCCGAGAGTGGGGAAATAGTCAGAGGATCCCACCCTGAATCAGCAGGATTGTTTATCATCATGTAAAATAAGAGCAAGAAAGAAATGTTAAGAATACAGATGACATTTCATTTTCATGTTTTTTCAATTGCCAGAATTGGTATGTACTGTAATATTAACTTTGGTGCCATAGATCAGATAACTCTTCAGAAACCTTCGTGCCTTTTTGCATTTTGGAACAGCGCACAAACACACAGTAGAAAAAACAGGAGTTTATATTTATTTAGCTACTATATCTGTGTTTTTTTTTAAAATTCAAATGGATTTTTATTTAACGACTGTATATGATGACGATGATTCAAATAAATAATGTATTATTTCAGTTTTTGTTTAAGCATACAGTAGTATAGATGATGGGAGGTGTTACAGACTGACAATATTTTAAATCTTAGATAAAATACAAAAAAGTGAGATTTTATGATTTGATGTGCATACATACCTCCCTGTGACATTGAGTATAAACCAAGTACAGTTCATGTTTACCCTCATATTTCACCATGTATCCAGTTTCTTAAGCTCTTAAATTGTCGTTCTCCCTTTAAAGTCATTAGACTTCTATAAACTCAGAAATAATTCTTCTGATACTTAGATTGGATGAAAATCCAAATTGAGCATGCCATATTTTTCAAGGCTGCTTGAAAGTAAACTACAATTTAAAGTGTTAGTTCAATGAAATTACAAAAAAAAAAAAAAAATCTCTAGTAGGTGAAAAATATGGTATCTTAGGGGTAAACCAGAAAGCATGGGTTAATTATTTTTTGGAATTATGAAAACCCACAGTTTAACAAGCCACTCGGAATAATTTGAAGATATAATAGACGTGATGTTGGGGTAATGTCATTGCTGTACTGGTTTGTTGTATTTTCTTCTCCTTTTACAATTGTTGAATATTTAGACCTGCATGTTCTTTCTGTCCAGTCCGTCCTGTAGTTGGTATAGTGACCTGCACAGTTAAAGAGATTTTCCTTTTCACACAGTCATAAAGTACATAGATGTTATTGTAATACTGTACACTTGGCATCTGATAGTGAAATGTATCAAAGTCCCAATCTGTGCTGTATTTAATTAGTATTATGAAGTACTTCTTACAAAGACATGACATAATGTTTCAGACATTACTGTTGTGATGTTCAGTCTCTTGTGTCACATTCATTTTGAGCTTAATTGAGATATGTGGATGATTATGTAGATTTTTCAGACACACAATAACACTGACAAACTGCGTATATACTGTATATGTATTTTGTATAGATTATATGAGCATTTCCATACGTAGAAATGTAAACAATTATGTTTTAACTTTGAAAAACAGTTTTAAACCCGGAAAGAAACTTCAGAAATGTTACAACAAATATTTGCTGCTTTTACCCAAAGATGGTTTTATATTGTATCACAGCTCTCAGGCTTTAAAAAAGACCTGTGTGAATCATTACTTCTCTCATCTTGTTTATATATATAACTATTTTGTGTTTGTTTAGCAGTTTTGATTACGGATCAAGGTATTTTTATGGATAAATTATGAATAACAGCAGGAAGAATATTTAGTGCACATATCAACGTCCGTCCCTTGCTTCACGTATTCACTGTAGTTGTGGTGTAGATGAAGGTCTTATTTAATCATCTTTCTTTCTTCACGTGAAGGGATCGTGCCAAAATAACAACTTACTACCTACTGTTCTAAAATGCCTTTAACTTATAAACAGGTACCACAGATGGATTATGTCAATTATGCGTTTTTTCGTGTAGCTAAAGAAATTCATCCAATATTTTATAATACCTTTTGTTCAAAATCTCTGGAAATGACACGACCATAAGTAAATAACAAGGTATATGATTTTTGGTGAATAAGATGTGGCTTTATATAAATAATGTATATAAATGTAAACCTTTTATATTTGTGATGCATATTTACAGTAGCTTGTAAAGTGTACATAGCAGGGACAGTTTTAGTTTGGCAATAAAATAATTGTAGATGTTTTTACATTGTCTCTGTTGTCATCATTTTCTCTTTGACTCTAATGGATACGTATATAAGCAGCACATATCTGGTTAATGCATTATTTAAACATACTAATGAACAACAACTTACCCTCAATAATTTGAGTTTTGAGTTGCTAAGTCAATTGAATGTTTGTTTTTGTTTTGTTTTTTTACAATAAAGGGACATTTGTGCTGTAGAAATATAGAATACAATATACATCTTATATACAATCACATACATATAAATATATGTACACAATATACAATTCTATTATCACGCCCAAACACACACACACACACACACACACACACACGTATGTACCAGGTTTAAAAGAAGAGTTTATTTATACCTGGTAAGTGTTCTTATCATATCTGTGAAGGCTGAGCTGTGTTTACAAAAAACCACCAAACCTTAACCTATGTCACCATGAACCCTCACCACTGACCTTGTTGTGTCAACATACTGCAGTTTTTTTTACTGTAACACATCAACAACTAATTCATTTAAATGTGTTTGTGGTCAAAATAGCAGAAAAGACACAAAGGCTAGTGTATTTCTGGCACTCCTGTTAGATTTACTGATTCATAACCAACAAGTGTAGCAAAATCTATCTGGATCTCAAAGGAAAAAGAACAAAGAACATTCTTCATTGAACACATTATGTCACTATATATTTTACAAGTAGAACAAAAAGGACAAACTAAGGCTAAACTTAAGGCCACTGTCAAAAAAAATCTGTTCATGTTTAAAAATAGTATAACTAAGTTTAAATTATATTTTCATTTTTAAACAAATGCTAAGAAAATGTCCTGCTGAAACAAACCATAATCACAAGCAAATAATTAAGCAACATTATATTATTTATACTTTTTTGACTGTGTGTATCTTTGCACTTTGAACTGTACTTCTGGTATGAAAAGTGCTATATAATAAAGTTTGTTACCTATTAACTGCCAACCACAGAAAATGTCTAGATATGTCCATTTGGTGTCGCTATATGCCAACTCTTCTGTGGGCCTAATGATTATGTGCCAAGGTATTTCAAAAACATTATGATAGAATGAACCATCAGCCATTTTAACAGCCCATCCTGCGTCCTTGCGCACATAAACCTGCCCCTGCACGATTCAGTTGGTCAGGGAACAGCTTGAGGCTGCCTTATAATGTTGTATTTTGTCGTCTCCGAGGTTGCATCTTGGTGAAATGCAGAGGAATGATGCTGGCACAGCGACCACTGCAGTTTGCACACCGCACCTCTAAAATCACGCCTCGCTGGCTTCCCCTCTAATTGGCTCCACGCAAGCCAACGCGCAGAGCTCACCTGTTTTAATTGGACTATCGCGACAAGTTGTCCAAGTGACGTTGTTACGATTGGTCCACTTCTCCCAATTGTCAAAGGGATATCTGGGGATTTTCGCGCGAGGGCTAATTGAGCACCAAAAAAGAGCTACAGGCAGTGATCGAGAGACGCGCTGCTCACCAGGCCGAGAAGACAAGCGAACACCAGCGTTTCAGCCTGTGAATGGATGATGGACAGAAAGCTCTGAACGACTCGAAATGGACCACCGGTAACAGCCTGAAATTTGGCATAAAAAACTAATAATTTGAAGGCATCGTATGCTGGTCTGAGCTCCAGCGTTGACTTTTTACGCGTTGGTAACAACTCTGGAATCGGCTGTTTTCCTTCCTACAGAAGGCAGTGCTGGAAGCAGGAGCCGCTCAGTCCTTATTCCTGGCATCGGCTGGCACGCTGAGACCATCTGCACTGAAGCTTTTTTAATTTTTTGCAAGTGGTCGGCGCACCCCTGCCTTTGGAGCCATGGGTTGTACGGTGAGCGCCGAGGATAAAGCTGCCGCGGAGAGGTCAAAGATGATTGACAAAAATCTGCGAGAGGACGGAGAGAAGGCAGCCAGAGAAGTGAAATTGCTTTTATTGGGTAGGTTGTTACAGCCTTTGATCTTATTGCTCCTCATGTGTCATTTAGAAGCTAAACATATTGCTGCAGAAAAGAAATATCTGTATAGTTTTAGAATGAAATCCTGCAATACCATGAAACACAATGCCATCATTCAAATAAATGAACATGTAGGATGCATGTTGTACTCAATAGAAATAAAGTTTGGACTTGTACAAGCACCAAATCATACCTTAAAGCACCATATATGCAGAGATTGAGATTGAGCTCAACACAGACTACACAGTGGCCTGTATAAATCCTATTATCTATAGCACAGAAAAACAGGATTTTAAAAAGTCATACTGAAACACAGCCTGTAACCACTTTATTAATTAGTCAACACAGGAGTCCATATACTTGGAGATAAGTCAGATACCATCATGTCAACTTGCTTCAGAGCTCTGAGCTGGCGTTGTGCCCAGAAAGCTTAATTCAATATATCAAAGCTGTGGACCAGGACCAAACATTAACGGGGTTACACTTCATCACTACTGCTAACACATATCCTGTTTGTCTGTGGACAACAGAGAAAACAGCAGTTTTATATTGAGTAGATTCACGGAACGGAACTGAAAAAAAACATACTCTGCCTTCATTCTTTTTTGCCTTTCTGCATCTTGCACACACACACAAACACATTCTCTCTCCCTCCCTCCCACTCACTACCAATTTCTCACTTTCCTTCTTATCCTATTCAGCTGTCTTTGTTTGCTGACATCATGCTTTTGACTTGCGTTCATCCTCATTCTTATAATTGAAATGTACACTAAGCTCAGCTAGCCCGTTTTAAAACTCAGGATGTCAGTGTAGACTGGTGGGATTGAGCAGGTGTCGTCTTGCTGTGACAAGCTGTTAATAGAGGGCAGGATCCAGCTAAGTGTTGAAGAGCTGCAGGATGGTAAGTTGTAAAGATGTGATAACCTGAAGTCAGTAAGAAACAGTGGTGTTTTAGCTGCAACCAGACTCCCTATACTTATTAAGAATTCATATTAATAATACAATATTTTGTATTTTATTTCAGGTCTTAATTAATGTTTTTGTGAGAGCAAATCTACAACAAATCTACCAGTTATCTGAGGAACAAAAGCTCTCGGTGTGACTGTGTAGTTATGGTGTCACTTGACCATAAAACCTCTCCTCTTTATTCAAACAGTATCTTAAGTCTTAAGTGGCAAAACCACTGTTGGTTAAACTGTAAAATCTTTTTGGGTTTGGTGGCTGACTCACAATGAATGGTTTCACTGAGTTTGGTTTGACACTTTGAAATTAAATTTGCATCTTTAAAACACTTAAGTATGACACCATTCATTTCTACAATTTTAGATTGTCTGCAGATTAAAGCAGGGCTGCGTTTCAATATGATCATTTATTGACTGTCAGGGGAATAACACGTCGAAGATATCTTATCATGTCATCTTTCTACAAATTTCTGTTAAAAGTTATTGATTTTGCGATCATTTCATTAAAAAGAAACAAAATGAGTGATTGAAGTTCTAGACATATGAACAGTGGGGCAGATTCATTATTTTATACTGTTTATATTCAGTCAGTGTGTCTGTTTATGTTCAACAAGATAAGTAATAAACAAAACAGGTTTCCACACCAATCTTATAATCAGCACTATAGCTGTGAGTCTGCAGTGTGTTTATGAATCAAATATCTGATAGTTATATTTATGAATTCATTGATAAATGTTAACATGTTAAAGAATACAATATGGAAGGAGTTTGGAATCTCTCTGTCTTGTTACAATATACAGTATCTCTCTGGTCGTGTTTCTCCCGAGACTTGTTTTCATGGCTCACTTCAGTCCTAAATCTGACATGTATCAATTATTCATGTGATGTGACTTCTCGAATCGAGTCACTGGTATGACTAAATCAAGCATCCTGGCTGACCAGTCTATCAAATCAGCAAAAACAGTCTATTCTTGCACATGGATGGAAAGTCACATTGATGTATTTCAGAGAGCTAACAGCACACATGGCCTGATGCTTTTGTAGACAACCTAAATATTTCACAAGAAAGACTTCAATCATACAGATCTCGACTATTAAACAATACTTACAAACTGGGATAAAGCAAATCAATTACAGTCTATTGGTAAAAGAATGTGCCCAAAAAAGGTGATCATTTTTGCATTTGATAACAACATAAACACTATTTTTCAGCTCTGCACTGACTTGCTACTACTCTCCACCCATTGTGATATTTTTTCAGTGCAACATCATCAAACAGAGAATAAAACGGTCACTAAATGAACGCTTCCTGCCAGTGTCATGTGGCCATTTCATGACAGCACTGGGAACATGAAGGAGGCTGTTGCTTGTTGACACGTACGTGTATGAGGAGATGCCGACTTGTTTTCCGGCAAAGAGAAGATGAGTCACTTGCCGTTGAAGCTTGAAAGTGGTACATCAAACTTTCTTATGGCTTTGCAGCATTCAGCTTAATGTCGTTCTTTCTCTTGTCATCAAAGGTTCTTGGGGGAACTAAAAAGCCTGGGCCCTTTCTTCTTGCAGAATGAGTAAGGCCTGTCATTGCAAACAATGTAGTTCAGGATACAAAGTCAAATTATTCCTTTGATATTTGATGTATGTAGCAGCACAGGTGTCCTCTAACTGCCCGGACTGAGCGAGTCATATTTCGGCGCAGGGCTAGCAGGAAAAGTTGACAGGGCCATAGGAAAGTCCTTTCTTACCACTCTGTGTTGTAAGAAAACATTGATTGCACCATGTTGCGCCAGACTAGAGAGTTCTCTGTGTAACCGACTGACTAGGCACGTCTTTATCAGAATTTAAACCAGGAACAAAAACCCACGTTGCACAAATCTGTGATGCAACATCTCAGGAAGTCAGGATCATCAATGTTTGACTCCTGTTCCTGCTGTGTTCATAAATGGTTTTGAAACATTAGTATTTTCCAGTTGTTTACAATTTAACATTGTGAAGTAGAACATGTATTTAGTCTAATGTTGGTATACAACTCACACTTGCTTTCACTTTTAATCGTTTAGTCAGTAAAGTGAAAAAATGCCTCTCATAATCTCCGAGCAACTGGTGATGTCGCCAATTTACTTGTTTTGTCTGACCAACAGACCAGAGAGTATTTGGCCTCTGCTTGAAAAATGACTGAAATATTATTATTTGATTATCAAAATAGTTGCAGATTAAGTTTCTGTCAATCAATGAATCAACTAAATGTGCAGCACTAACCTGAACAAGGGCCTAGGTTTGGTTTCAGAAGTGACTGACATGAAGTCAGATGTTCAAAAAACAAAAACGTTATTATGACTTTGGTCATGATGATTTCCAGATTAATGTTGTCTTTTAAAAAAAGGAAATGCTGTGGCATAACTGTCACATTCATACTCATATTACATTCAGTTTTTTTTGATAGACCTCTCATACCTTACGATAGACATACTGCATATTAACACCTTTACTAAACACTGTACTTTATGGATTTATCTTGAAATAATGTTTATGTATGTTAATGTTAAATGTTTAATGTTTTTCAAATAATGTGCAATGAATTTGCTGTATTTTTTTCCAGTCCTGGGAAAAATTAGGTGTTAACCTATGGTAGCCTGAGAGGCTATAAAGTCATTTCTCATACATTACTCAGGAAATATCAGGCTTCGTAGGAAGAATATAGCTGCTCGGGCTTGTGTAGATTCAGGTCCCGACTGCATAGCAGTGGTGACACTAATCTAAATGCAAAGCATTGCAGCCAAAGGCGAAATCTACTCTCACTGATTTAGGTGCAGAACAGAAATTAGCAAGAAGAGAAGTAAATATTGCAGTTGTGTACAGGACTGTTATTCAACATACTGTATTAAAGCAGTGCAATCACATTTAGCTTGATAGCCTTATCAAGTACACATTTGTTCCATACAACTAAGTGTAAAATGTATTTTAGTTCCAGTGTTGATTTTGAGTATTTACTTACATCATAAATACTTTTTTTTTTTTCCAGCACATGCAGAGTCATAGCTTTTACCTGTTACTGCACATACGTATAAGGTATATTAAAGGGCAGGAAAATGCCATATTAGAGAGGTAGTTTATGTTTCTGTGTCTCACATCTGCACCCAAAAATGTTAAGTGAGGATATACTTTTTTTTCTCCAACTTCATTCCTTCATTCCTGAAATCAGCCTCCTCTGCAGCTTATCTCTAATTCCCACCCCAGGCAGACGATAATAATAGTGCTTCACAGACATGACTCACTTCACATGACAGAGAGAAGGGCTCAGGGTGAGACTGTCCATCCAGAGATGACAACTTCACAACTACCCACAAACTGAAAGAATATACTTATGTACTGTTAGTCATGTCTCTGGTGAATACCACTAAGTCCTTGATAAATGTATGTGTATTTATGTGCTGAGGTAGCAAGAAATTGATCCTCACTGCAGTCACACATAAGATACAATTCTAAAATTTGTTATAGGGCTAAAAACATGCTTTTAAATGGTGGACAATGAATCCTCTGAGGAGATTTTTCTGTTTTTGTTAGCAGTATAAAAGAGTGACCCCTGCTCAGAGAATATCAGGGACGATTTAAGGATTTTTCGTAATGAGGTGGTTTGGCTTGGGGTCACAGTGAACTAATGAGCTGAGGAACAGCACATCTTTCGGGCTGTGTTTGTGTCTCTGTGTGTGTGTGTGTGATATTGAGAATGCTTATATGGGGAAGAGCATACATGTGTCAGTGTTGACTTCTCAGTGATTTCTGAGAAGTGAGTTCTGATTATTTCCTGAGGCAGGATGGGGGTTTATGACATCCTGTTATGCTGATTTTGTGGAAGTGAGAATGCCACTAATATTCAGGGTTATGTGTCTATGAATGTTCATGTTCAAACTTGTCCTAAGGACTTACACTACATTTTACAACTCACAGACAGACAACCGACTGTTTAGTGTATAAAGTAAATGAAACCTATGTTGCACACTATACCCCTTTTGAGATTGATGTATCTTTTACATTAGACAATATAGTCCTTGTCACAAAAAGGACAAGTTTGAACATGAACAGCCACAAACACATAACCCTGAATATTAGGAGGATTCTCACTTCCACAAATACCAAACAGGACAACAGGATGTCATTAGCCAACATCCTGATTCAGGAAGTATTTAGAACTCACTTCTCACTATATCAAGCCAACACAGACACACGTATGCTCTTCCCCATTTAGGCAAGCAATATCTCATTCACATGATTCTCCAAATCAGGCATATACATACACACACAGCCTGAAAGATATGTGCTGCTCTTCCGCTCATTAGTTCACTGTGACCCCAAGCCAAACTACCTCATTAAGAAAATGATATCATCTGAGCAGGGGGTCACTATTTTATGCTGCTACCAAAAAAAAAACTTTATCAGAGGTTTTATTGGACATTGTTCATTTTCTTTGGAAAGGAAGCTTGCATAACAATAGCATTAGCCATTAGGGGGCAGAAAAACTCCAAACACACAGCTTTTATTATATTATAAAACTATTTACAAATGAATATCTACTTTAACATCTAGCAAATACAGACAACATTATCATTACATCTGAATTGTGGGTCAAGTCTTAGGCTTACTCAGTATTTGACCTTCTTCACTAGTTGTTAGTAATTTGTCTGACCTGGTTTGATGGCACTCAATCATACAATGCAGTACATACAACCTAAACAACAAACTAAAAGCAGAATAAAGCTCAGAAAAGCTGAAAATGTTGTTATGGTTTCCTGTGGGTTTGACTGCAGGTGAGTCCATCCACATTCCACCCAGACAGCTGATTGTATTTTTGATTAAAAATCACCTCCAGACATTTTTAAAGATGTATAAAATGCTTCGCATTGAATAACAATTTTTGTCAGACCTGGTTTTTAAATGAAAAAGTTACCCTGTTAGAAATTCTTAAAGTTTCTCTCTGTCACTGAAAACTCCTGGATAAACTACTCATGCAGTTTGTAATAGCATAATAACACTTAATGTAAAGTTGCTTCTTATCAATCGAATAATCAATAACTACTGCAATCCTTTAGTACTAAAGCATTGTGCTTTGTCTTTCTCAAACGTATTGGGAATTTTAACTGATACTGATGATGAAAATGACTCTTTGTGATACAGTTTAAAAATATGCTCTTGGTTAAGTTTCAGCAGAGATACCTACTCTCTGCTTATCCATTGCAACCTCGCCATAGTTTATCCTCGCAGCACTTGTGTGTGTGTGTGTGACTACCCTTAAGCATTTGTGTGATTTCAATAGTGGTTGGCTTGATTAATGGGCCAATATCCTGCATTTTGAGATTGGACCCCTATTTTACAATCTGCTCTGCATTTTTTGTTGGAAGAAAACATATTTTTTGACTTTGATACCTGCAGTTTTTCTACAGTCTTTGAAGTTATGATGGAAGCTTTAGAGAAGAGCTGTGTTTAATTAAGGGACATATTAATCACAGCGTGCAAACATTATGCAAAGTAACAGTCTGTTCCACATTTGTTCTCAATCCTCGTCTTCTGTTAGGTTGCAGATGACAAATCCGATCCTTCCCCATCTTTTATTGTCCACTCACACCTTCCATTATCAGCCCCATTCATAATTTATGATTCTTCTTGTGTCTTCCCACCTCATTTTTTCACATCGTACTTAACCTCTCTCACAGGTGAAGATTACAAAAGTGCCTCAGTAAGTGACAAAGACTCATCAAGATGTTACCATTGTCAACATGAATCCATCCACATTAGTTACACTGGACACAATGGTCAGCTGATGTCGATGGTGCTTGATGGAACAGACTCTGTAACTTGATATGACCTTGTTCTCTTAATTGTTTTTTGCAAAAGCACTTCAGGACCTTTTCAGTTTGGTAGAGGATGAGAATGATGTTGAGATCAAGGAAGAGAGGTAGAGTTAATAGATGATCAGAGGCAGAGAAAAAGGGAGAAACAAGGCTTTGCTCAAGATATTTAAGAATCCATTAGCTGAAAATAAATCAGGCCCAATTATATGGAATCATTGAAGATTTTCTGTCATAATTTAGACTCAGAAGACACTCCACAACATTCAGTAGAAAACAAATGATGTTGTAATCATGATTGTTTATTCCAAGCATTACCTTGACTTCATTCACTCAGAGACATGCAGAACTCAACTTCAAAGACCTCACAATTAGATGAGCCTGAATGTTTCTTTATTCTAGGGTTGCAACTAATGATTAGTTTCCTTATTGATTAAGATTTAGATTATTTTGCAATTAATCATTAATTTATTGTTGAGATTATAACCTACTATATAGCCCATTACAAAGTTGCAGATTCCAAGGTGACTAAACACAAAGACCAGTGGCCCACTTTCAAGAACAGTGTGATCTGATTTGATTTATTATTATTTGACATCTCCACGAACAACCCTGTATTCATGATTGGCTTTTGAAATGCTGTTGATCATAGACTATACTGTACACGTATAAAAGCACCATCTCCATTCAGTTACAATACATCACTTCATAAGTGCCGTGATGGCCACCATGTTCATGTATTCTCTTTCACAGCAGCTATTGTGACTCATACAATAGCAGAAAAAAGCATGCAAATTAAGTGTCCCACTAAGTCATTCATTTGAGCCAGTGTGGACAATACAAGCAACCTTGAACTGGCTCAGCTAAATGTAAGGTAGTCATTATTAATTTGATTAATTACACCTGGGCTTTTCCTGGTATAACATGAAAATGTCCATGGTGAAAGAGTGCTATTGATGTAGATAGCAAGTCATTCATACTAATGGAGGGCACATTTTATACCAAATTAATAGCAACCACTTTGAAATTGCTAGTGACTAATTGTGGTCATAGGAGCACATAAACAAGATGAAAAATAAAGGTTGTGACAATGATGGTTTTTTAAATTATTGTTATTTTTTATTAAGCCTGAGATGATATGCTTTATATTAGTCTTCGATATCATGATACTTGGGTACCAGATTGATTCAGAATCGATTCTCAACTCAAAACTGATTTGAATCAATAGTATTTTCAGTGCTTCAGTTTACTGTGTGCCAAACCATTCACTGGTGTTCTTAGTCCTTAGTCCACTGAAGTACAATATGAAACAAAACTGACAGATACACAATGGTCCACAGCCTTGTTACATTAAAAAAGTTAACTGCATAAATGAATGAATTAATTTGAAAGCATTTTACAGTCCCCTGCATATGAGAATAACAAACTGAGGTGGAAGAGCAGTGCTCAACTGTGTTAATAATGTCATGTCTCCAGCAGAGGAGAGCAACTTCTCTACTGCACTGTTAGCTCTGAGGAAAGACGTCATTGCCTAAGACACTGAGCTGGCGCAGAGTTGTTCAGGGGGGTATTCCAGAAAGCGGGTTATGTGGAAAACTCAGAGTAAGTTAACCCTGAGATGAGGGAAACTCTGTGTTATCTGTTCCTGAAAGAGAGGTAAGTGAAACTCCAGAGTCAGTCACCATGGTAACTGACTCTGTGAACAGGTTTTCTATCAGAAAGTTTCTACCTGTCTCCTCCTACCTGAAGCAAGCTGCCAGACAGGTTGTCCGTTTCTTTGCAATCTGATAGATATCGAGGCAGAATTAATTTGCAATGCCTTACATCGGGAGAGGTATTCAGGGCTCAATTGGATGTGCTTTCATTCCGAGATGAATATCTGTTAGAACGGTATCACTGTTCATTACACTCAGTCATTTCTATATATATAGTCTTAAAACCAATGACTCCAATATGTATAATATAAGTAAAATTGTGTTAAATAAAAGTGTTAGAATTGTGTAAAATGTTAATCTACTAAGCAGGATATTAGACAAGAGGACATAAAACAGCTTTCTGTTGGAGGTTTAAATAACTACATGTTGAAGTAGCCACTGAATGAATATTTACTTTGTTTAATAGCCTACGTCAACTATGAATAAAATCAAAGCGAGGTACAATCATAGCCCAGCAAAATGTGCCTTACTTTACTTTTTGTATTTCATTTTTAGCTGCTTCCAATTACGTTACACCACTTTTTCACCTGTATGCTACAATTTTAAATGAGGAATGTTAAGTCAGTTGAGTGGTGCATTCAAACTTAAGCACTGACTCGGGCAAACGGAATCTTACAAAGCAGTGGAGAAAGACTACTCACATCTTTTTTGTTAATGTGTCTGAGGAGCAATTAGCCTACATCACCAGCACCGTACATTCAGCTGCATTTACGATCATAGGTCAGAATGCACAATGCATCAGCTTAAAGCTCATTCATTGATTTGCCTCTCAGCGGATTCCTGGCATAGCTATCACCCCCCTATATACACTCTCACACACACAGATTTGAAAGTACATAAAATATATAATAGTTGGCCACATAAATAAAAATTACTTATCTGGGTTTTCAAGTGGTGTTTCAAGGTTTTTAAGTGTGTGTATTTGCATTGGAAATAATTCAGACAAAATATCATTATTGGTTGCATATTGCATATTCAATGCATTTAGTCTTTGGTAAATGAAGTTGGAATATTTTGGTGTAATAGCTCAGTTACTTTAGCTCACGGAGATGAACCAGTCTTGTCTCTATTCCTCTTGTCCATGGTTGCCATGGTTATTTCATACTGAATGATACACTTCATACAGTATGTTTTTTTTTTTACCCTATTCATTCTGCCAAAACAGCAGGCACCAGCATATTTGCAATGAGTGATTTTTTTTTTTTTTCTTCATCACATTGAATATAAAACAATTCAACACTCATTGCAAGTTGAGACATTTTAAAGAGAGCTCTATATGAAAATAATTAAGGTAACAGATGGTTATAGTCCTACAAATACAACCTTTAGAGAGTTTTCCTAGTGATGAAAAGTTCAGTCTTTTAATACCGCTGAGCTGGAAAATGTTTTTCCCTCTTTACGATTATAAAGAAAAAAGGTTAGGGTACATTGCAGATTTAAGTATTCAGTCAGAGATTTTATAGATAGTTTTAAACCATGATGATTATAGCATTAACTACTAATGTACTGTATGTCCAGAAATGGCATTAATGAATGAAAACGGTGATATTATTGACACAAAAAGTTCAAAAACAAAAACCTATTAGGACAGACACTGATGGTAACTTGGAGCGGGATAGATCATAGAATTAACAAAAAAGAGATAACATGATGCTGCTTCCCAAAGGCAGTGTGATCCCACACCCCATGAACATTTCTCAGTGAAATACATCACTAGACTATAACAAAAAAGCCACACACTGTAAAAGGATGCAAAACTGTGTAAAGTAAAGGACACAAATTTAAACACACCAGCATTTTCTTTTAAGGTTGTTTAATGCCATTTCTGTTTAGCAGATAATGCTGAGAGACGCAGAGTAATACAGAGTTTATAGTCGTTTATAGTCAGTCAGCATAAATTCTACATTATGAAAGAGTGAGAAAATGGGCCAGCATGCCTGTCTGTAGGTGTTTTATTTTAAGTGGATTTGTCTTAACATTCAAATATGATTAGCATGTAGGAACAGCCTTATCTCTCTCTCCAGATAGTATAAAAATACAATGGCCATGCACGTTTTTAAAAATTGCTCTACTTTGTGTAAAAGTTCATGTGGGAGACCTAATTTGGTCTGAATTAATGTGCCATTGATTTGGCAGTAACTTCTAACTGTCCAGTGTAGGGGTCGGAGTGTCATTAACACAACTTTACCTCTGCATAATAAAACTAACTTGGGTAAGGTGAGATAGAAATGTGTGTTTAGAAATAGATTTCATTTTGCCACAAAAGAGGTTGTTCAATTATTCATGTTATGTTTTTTTTTATGTATCATGCATCTATTGTCTTTCTTCTCCTGTTTATGATGCTTTAGAGCTAGATAGTTGTTTCACCTGATAACTGTGTTTCATTATAAATTGTAAGTTTATCTTTACAGTAGACGTCCTCCCTCCCATTTCACAGTTTAATTGTTTTAAAGCTAAATTTGTTGTATTATTCCACAGGTTGAATTATAGCTAACATCAATCATTAGACACAATTGTTTTGACGTCTGAAGGAAATGCATGGACATTAATCATCAATAGAATTGATAACATATTACAGGACATATTATCAGATTAGTTGTCACAGATCTTGTTCGTCAGACTCAAATTTTAATGATCATGGATGAATGGATGAGTTCATCACTATGTCAAGGGCCTGGATGTCTAAACCATACAAAATAGAATTCTGCATAAAAGATGAAGACATAAGAGTGTCAGTTTATCTTTTTATATCTCTTAATGAAATAGTCCAATATTTTGGGAAATATTCTCATTCACTTTCTTGCAAGATAAGAATATTGATACCGTCATGTGTGTACAGTGAATATTAAATTACTGCCGGCAGTCAGTTGGCTTAGCTTAACACAAAGACAAGAAACGGGGAAACGATAGATTCAATGACAGATTCGTTAGCACTGGAGCTTATTGAACTCATTTATTTAGCTAAACCACGTGTTTACACGCAGTAAAGAAAGGAGCTGCATTAGATCTGGTTTATTTTGATTACGAGCCATTGAAATATACCTAGATCACCCCCTTTAGCTCCTGTTATTTCCTCTAAATTCAAAAACCAATGGTGGGCGTCCAGTGGTCTTTAAGACATATCATGTCTGGATCTTTACTGTAACTTCAATGAAAAAAAAGAAGAACAAAAACATTTTAGATACTGAATGATTTATTTCAATAATCGGAAACATTAGCAACAGATTAATAAGTTATGGAGATAATCATTGCAGTTTTGTTGACAGTGGCATAGTGGTTTTATCATGAGCTGTGTGTGACCTGCATAATGCTCTTTATGGTCCATTATTCACTGCTTTAATCGGATAGCTCTTCAAACTGATTGCAGAGTCATCCCACATTTCACTGGCAATCCTAATTGATAACTTTGAAAGTTACAGCATGAAAAGATCATTAGAGAGGTATTTGTGAATGTGATAGTCAATGAGGAGTCAATTCAAAGCTATACACACTGATGAGAAAAAATCCTGTGTTGTTCCATTAACCTCGTTTAGCATTTAACATCATGCGACTGTGAGGAATAATAATAAATAAATACTGAATACTACCAATGCTCTTCCCAACCTCAGTCTTCATCCCATCAGTGTTTACCTTCAAAAACACAACAAACTAAATATAAAAAGAGAGCAAAAAAAAATCTTACTGAATGATTCTTTGCTTTAGAATATTTCTTTCTTTCTTTTTTTTTTAATATCGACCCACGCAAACGTGTAAATGTGTTGATGTTCATCATTTAGTTTTGGTGAGGCAATGTGGTGCTGTAACCATGACAACCTATTCAGTGCATGCACATGCAAGGCCACCCCTCATTTCACTACCAGCTTTACCAGGTCAGACCTTCATATACAAACATTTTGGCATGTTTTACACTTGGAAGTGGCACATTATCCCATTTTCCTCCCTGAATATTAGCCATGAGGTCAGCAGTAATGAAACATCTACTATTCTTTTAGCAGTAACACACAGGAAGCACTTCATGACTGCATGGGATTGTCATGAAAAATTGTGTTTTAAGTTAACAGATGGACTGTCAAGTGTGTATAGCCATTTTCTCCCAACCTTCACCAATACACAGAAGCACATACTGTACGTCTGCAAAGGTGAGTTTATTAAATTACTCTGACTGAACTCTTGAAAGTGAAGCTGTGTAGCAGCCACAAGGGATTTCATTGTTTTACTGCACTCCTACTATCCTCCCCTGTGTGGCATCTCTGTTTGAAATTGCCACTTAGCTTTTAAATTCACTGTCATAGCACTTTCCCCTTTTTGCTTTGGCAGATTTTGCATACCTTCACAAACTAAAGCTATAGTAATTTAGCATTTCCAATAAGCGTTTTTGCTCTGATTCAGGTAAACAGGGCCCTTACTCATCCTGACAATCTTGGTGTGCCAGTATAATGGTTGATGGTTTTAGAGATTGTATGCATGGTAGAGTATAAGCTGATATGACAGTGTGCAGAAAAAAAGGAGGTGGGAGAGAAAGACTGCCAGGCAAGCACCGACTGTGATGGTTTGATATGTGAGGAATCGCTTTCCAGGTGCAGTGGATTGATTAGAGGAGAGGGTAGGAAGTATCTCATACTGTCACTATCAGGTCTCAGTGTTTAGTTTTCTAGGTTTGTAAATTGTTTGATCTTAATTTCCCACAGCATTGCTCAGGAATGGGAGACAGATGCACATGCCTTTCCTAAATTCAAACTTAGCATTTATGAACTGGAGACTTACACATCACTAACGTAATACCAGTTGCACCACACAAACCTATAGAATAGCTGTTACTAAATATTTACACCTTCTACCTGTCAGGTGAAATTGTTGCATAAGCTGGCTGAATGAACCAACTGACAAAACTAACATACCTGACCTGAAACATACAATTTTAATTTCATTACAGTTTAAGTTTATTTTTGGCCTTTAAAAGTGTCTTTTATTTTTATGTTCTAGCTTATGAGACTACAGTGACTTCCTGTGTCCAGTTTACTAGCTAAGACATTTTCACAAGTTTTAATAGTGCAACCTGTCCTGTTTTAGTAAATCATCATTTTTAAACTAGTTGGTTGTAATTAAGAACTTAGGAAGGACTTTACACACAAATGTAGTGGTGGACTTACAAACAGCTGGTCCTACCAAGTCTAGAAGTCCAATGTTTGGGAAGCCTCTGTTCCACTCAGTCAAGCATCAGTTTTCAGAATAGTTGAACTGTCACATTTAATTAAGAGACAAATTAACTCTGATTGGCACAATTTTGATCTGTCATGACAACCAGGCCTTGTGGATTTACAGTATATAATGGAACATGCAAGCCAAATGTGTCACAGTGTGCACAAATATGCATCTTAACATGCAGATTACGTCTTTGTGCCAGAAGAAGACACATTACTCACGATAGACTGTTTGAAGGGATAGTTTGCTTGTGATACTGACAGAGAGGGAAATAATAACTTTGTGGTTGTCATCAGGATGTTGCTCTGTATTTCAGCCGGATAAGATAATCTGGAAGAAATGAAAGAGGAGTCAGAAATATATTGTTTTGAAAAGAAAAGTAAAGGAATATCAACTGCCGAGGCAGTGGATATATGTTTCATCATGCTAAAATAACTTTTATTTTAGGTTTATGTGATAGATGTCTTCTTGATCAGTTGGTGAACATCTGTTTTATACTCAGTATTTAATGTATAAAAATACTATAAGTACTGAAATGAATAAATTGCATACTGCCCTGTGATTGCATAGTAGTAGTATTGCATACTGTATTTGGCTGAACACCAAAAGTGCTGGAGAAAAGATATTTTTAGGTTGCCTTTGATCTGCTTTGTCTGTGCTTTAAGTAGGCAAATTGTTATGCAAATAAATGGATCCTGTGGTGGGATCATTTTGGCAATAAAATATCTTATATTTTTGTGTAGTGCACAGCATCCCTGATGCATTAATGATAATGTTTGGCACTAAACATATCAAACATGACCAATCAAAAGTTAAATGTACATGTAGACTACTGGACATGTATGTTAAATTTCCAAACCCAACAGCAACATCTTTCTCTTTGATTGCCTGCTTATTTAACTGGGTAGAAACATCTTGTTTTTCAGCTTCCTTCAAGAGCTCCCACATGCCAGGTTTTTTTTTTATTTTTATTTTTTACCACTGATCAATATGCATTTGCTTGATTGGTGTAATTAATAGGGACTCTAGCAAGGCTTAGTACATATTGATTTGGTTCTAAATGACTACAAGTAAATGGTGTATGTTCTGTGTGACATTTACTACTTCCAACAACCTGTCACATGCAGCACATAGTGTACAATCAGCTCTCCTGCCAGGTGTTTCATGTGCATATAGCATCCACAGACCAGGTAGGTAAAACTGGGATATTTTCTTTGAAACTAAAATAAAATGTACACTCATTTCATAGTTTTAAGCTAGAACTTCTTTTTGAAGACCAGATCAACAAGAAAATAATCCATTACTGTTACCCTAACCTTTATTTGAAAGGTTATTAAAAGCTGGACCTGGTTTTAATGTGAGATAAATGCTTTGGGGCCAATATGGCCTGAATCGTGATGAATTGTGGAGTGTAAATTTGCACACAAGCTTCTCTGGAGGTAATATGAGCTCAACTTTTTGCTCCCTGCTTGTGTGTCTGAGCCAAGGATTTAGATAATGACTAGATCAATGTCTGAAGGAGATACTCCAACTGTTTCCATATCAAATTATTTTTGTAGCTTGCAGTCATACCTAAGAGATTAGATGGTTGTTATTTGTGACTCAAGCATGCTGGACTGACCATTTTTAATGTTTTGTTTTTTGTTAAGTAAGATAAGAAACTGAGTAACATCACAGCTTCTTTGGAACTGCAAATGAACTGAGCCTTCAGTAATAAAAACAAACAAAGAAGTCGAGAAAAAGCTTGACATTGCTCAATAACTTAATTTGATTTGATTGTGCTCTACCTGTCCATACAAACATGCAAGTATCTAGAGGTGGGAAAAGTCAAACATCTAGCAAGTCAAAGATATTTTCAAGTCAGACTTGTGAGTAGCGAAAAAAGAGGATTCTAAGGGGAGTCATTTGTGAACATGTGCAAGCATGCCAGCATTTGCAAACATGATAGCCATTAAAAAAATAATAGCAGAAACAGTATATGAAGGCTTGCTGCAGTGAGATTATTTTTGGAGTCTGTTTTCTTCCCTCTTTTAGTAGAAATGCAGTGGTCTATGTCTGAGAATATACCGCAATATCCCTGGTTTTACTCACCCTCTTTTCTCTGGAGGCTTATGACTCTGGTCTTTCCCCTCTCTCTTCCTGCATGAATCTCTACTAGTGAAATATATATGTATTTATTTTATAGAAAATCTCAAGTTAATAGCAGAGAGTTTAGTAATTTAGCCAGGGGCCACACCCTCCTGAGCTTGAAATATAATAAAATTATTCTAAAACTGATTGGAAACCAGTCCAGCAGAGATAAAATTAGAGTGATAAGGTCTCTGTGCAGTGCTACTGGACTACCATCATTTAAACTAGGGACAAGCTGAAGATCTGAAATTGACCTTTTGATTGCTGTATGAACATTACAATGTCTGCTGAGGGAAAAAAAGACATTTGATATACTCCAAGTGTACGGCACAGGACAGTTCTAACTCATAATCATGGTGGCAGATAGACTTCTTTGCTGCTGGAAATGGCAAAGTATTGCTTCAGACTTATTTTCAAGACATCTAGCACTGAACCTCACAAGGTCACTTTCTTAAAACATCAAAAGTCAGCTGGACATTTGCTGGTGTTGCAATAAAATAATGCATTTCATTTGTGTATTACACTACCTTGAGGGAGTCTTGTGGCCAGGCATGTATTGTGTTTGCTGAGGAGGAGGATGAGTTGCCATTGGTGACTGTGAACGTTATATTGGAGTAAGTACAGACCAGTCAAGAGCAGTGCCTATGACACCTACTCAGTGTCTCTAGGCATTAATTCAAAAATTGATGATTGATGGTGCTAAAGGATGCACTGATATATAAAAGGATTAAAAGTAAAAATCACTTGTCTCTGTTATTAGAAGACAGTAATGAAGAGTCTCTTGCCTATACATCTCGTACAAGCTCAGTACTCTTACTCAGGCAGCAGTAACTGACTGCATTGCATACATCACGTTACAGCCGCTCTCATGTCTATCTTCTCCTTTTAACGTGCTATTGATTTGTGTTTCACTATTTTTTCACGTAGAAGGAGCTTCCACACGTCTTTCTGTTCTGTTTTTCCCTGATCCTCTTTGGAAGTGCCCCCCACACACACACATACCCCCCCGACTCTACTAGACACGTGTTTT
Organism: Scomber scombrus; assembly: GCF_963691925.1. Taxonomy (NCBI): domain Eukaryota; kingdom Metazoa; phylum Chordata; class Actinopteri; order Scombriformes; family Scombridae; genus Scomber; species Scomber scombrus. Next base: position 19,665,915 of record NC_084972.1, read on the forward strand.
TAAAAGCTTCACTTGTTTACTTTTCATCTGCTTTTCTACGCCTACAGTCGTTAAATTGCTGTCATTTTCTTCTTTCTTTATGTCATCACTGTCTGACATATCATGTCCTGCTTGATTTTTTTTTTTTTTTTTTTTTCCTGCAGTGGTTATAAGATGCTCAGCAGCCATTCCGAATGTAGAATTGTGGGGTATAGCATATTAAGCATCCAGGTCACATAATTGTGTTGACACTGCTTGTGAGCACACATAACAAGGGATTAAACACTGTTAACATTGGCTGTACAGTCAGGGTGCAGTAAGCATGCTACTCTGCAGAACCAAGCAGTGAAGCTCCATTGCTCCCTATGAGGCTGATGACCTACTTTTCCACTCGAGGCGATAACATACTGTACTGTATCCATCCATATAAAATTCCTCCATTGCTATTCGCTCTGCATGTTAAAAGGGGTTAGGGGAGCCTATGGCTGGATGAAACACCTGAGCTACTGATGCTAGTTTGTAGACAGTCACCTACTAGAACCTGCATGTGGTAATAGAGTAAGCTAATGTCAGGTTTTGTTCCCCCGACAACCAGAAGTGTTGGAGTGGCTGCATGAAATAAGTCAAAGACTGCTTTTATCTGCAAGTCAACAAAAGTAGGATAGAGAAAGGCTTGATGTCAGGCTGTTGAAAGAGAGGAGGCAGTTAATAATAGCCCGCTGACAGAGGGCATTGTACTAGAATCAAGTGGGTTGTAAAAAAATGTAAATGTAAACTGTAAATGAAAGTTTTGAGTGCACTTAATCATGCTAAGTCATTCACATAAACCTGTATTCACTTCCACAGACAAGCACAAGCATGCACAGAGGCTGAAACTGGTCAACTGACAATGTCCTGAAACTGTCTTACGACCCCTCCCTTTCTGCTCGCCATGATGCCATTGATCACTTCCTGCAGGAGCTGGCAGTCAGGGAGGGACGTTAGGGCAAGGCGCTGACACCTGGCTAGGCCACTACAGGTTCTAGGTTCATTTTGGCGTTTTCTTTTGCATTCAACAGCAGCACACACATGCCTCAATCATCCAAACACTACATTCTCTACTGATGCAGCTACTTTCCACACCTAATGCCTTTTGTAAATAGTTATGATGTTCATTTTACAATAAAACTTTTTTATTGGCACTTAATCCTGATTTGTCTGCCCTCTTTGTCACATACATTGAGCCAGTTTGTGACACCCTGATATCCAATTCTGTAAAATCTCTGAAATTGTAATACAGATATATAAGAAACATATATAAATCGTACATCAAGATTCCAAACAACCACATTTCAGCATTGCGGAACTCTTGATGTCATTTTTGATCAAAACCTCACCCTAGATGAACATGTTAATTCTATGGTTCAGTCCTATTTTTATCATCTCAGAAACATTTCAAGGATTAGACCATTTCTTTCTGCCAAAATCTCTGCAAACTGTCATACACACATTCATAACCAGTTGATTGAACTGCTGTAATTCCCTGCTGTCTGTCATCAGCAAAAAATCCCTCTCCCAACTCCAGCTCATCCAAAACTCTGTTTGAACTCGGGCTTGGAAACAGGATCGCATTTCACCAGCCCTGGCCTCACTGGCTACCTGTTGCTTTTAGATAGATAAGATTTTATTAATGACTTACAAAGCACTGAGAGGCCTTGCCCATAGCTATTAATTAATCAAATCTCTTATTTCCCTACGTCTCTTCCTGCTCCCTTAGATCTTGGATCATCTTGTTGTTCCAAGGTCCAGATTGATTCATAAAAGGGACAGAGCCTTTGTTGTCAGGGCTTCTAGACGTTTGGAATGACCTGCCTGAAGAGATCAGGCCTGCCAACTCTGTCTTGTCTTTTAAATCACTATTAAAGACCCTCTTGTTTAGAATTGCTTTGTGTTGATCATATTATATCTTATGGTATTTTAGTTCATTCTGAAACTATATTTAATATGGATCTGTCATGTCATTGTCTATAAACAGTTTGCTTAATAAGGTCAGTCTTGAGACAGGACTGATTTAGAGTATCGGATCGGTGCATCCTTCAAAATTATTACTTAAAGTCCGTGTAAAGTAAGAATAAATATGTGTTCTGAGTTGGACATACCACAGAAAAGTGTGTTGTTAACCACCCTGCCAAATTTGAATGATTAAAAAAATCGCCAAATATATGAAATTAGGCTTCAAAGTTGTGTAAAAATCACTCTCTCTCTGCTCCCAAATGCTGTGGGCGTGCCCGCCGAGTTCCCTGAAACCACGCCCCTAACAAGTGTCACCTGTCAATCAAAATCACCACTTCTACCCGAACATTACACAAACTTTAAATAATTTAGTCAACAATGGGGTCTTTTTTCTGGCACCACTTTTAGGGCCAACTTTGTCTGAGAATTACAACATTTTTCATTATTCCACATTTTGTTCTGGTGTGTAATCAACATTATAGCCTCAGGGGGCTGGTACATTGGCTATTTGTAGTGTTGTTTTAGGTGGGAGAGAGATTTGGTTGACAGACTTGATGTCCTGCTCAAACCACAGACTGTATAAAAAGACGGCTATAGTGAGGTGTGAGGTTTGCAAGTGTACACTTAGGCTAATGTTAGCTACTTTAGCTACACTGTGTTAATGGGGCAGGTATTGTTATTGTTGAGCCAGATTTAATATGCTTATTCTGTATGAAAATAGGAGACAAATAATTTACTCACTAATAACACTGAGAGCAATCTCAGACTTTAAGGCATTTATTAGTGAATATCAGAATCAAATTATGCATACAACCCAAAACAGCTTTCATGCAACACAGACAGACTACTCGGCCGAAGTAGGGTGCAGCCCTCACAGTCTCAAGACTCATGAGAAGACTGGACCCCGATGAGCAGAAATCTCCCGGCTTTAATAGTAGATTGATGACATAAGGACCCGGCATCTGGTCACATACACAGTCCAATGTTCGTTTGCACAGACAGTTCATCTCGTTCACTGTCTGGGTCTCAGCTTGCTAACGGAGTTCAACATATTTACTTAACCAGTTCATTCAAACATACTTTGTACTGGCTGTCTCAAATTACACAGTATATTAGAAAACATGTACACAGTAATAAGGTAATTAATTTTCCTTCACAGTTATCAAGTAGCATTAATCTAAATAGAAGCTGGTGAGTGAACTGTCAATCATAGCTGTCAATCAATGCCCACATGGCAGATATCAAGGCTACTTTTTCAAATCTTACTTACGGAGCAAATCTTGCCAAAATGACCCCCAGCATACTATTAGAAGGATTAAATTTAGCAATTGATACCATTTTATTGATTGAAAAATACTGATGTAGTATTTTTAGAGAGAAATTGACACTTTTTGAATGGGAGACAGTTGAAGACCGCATCTAACAGCCACCACTTTAACATACTTCAGCATTGACTTTAGCCTCAAGCAACAGGTTGGTGGAAAATGGAGGCACTCTCCATGAAACCATCTAGCAGGTTTCATAATTCCCTACCAGTGAGGCAGTGTGGTAGCAGTCAGTGATGTGCATTGTGATTATATTATTTCCAATGTATTGGTGCTCTGTGCATGGGTGCACATGATCCCATCTCAACCGGAAAGTTTGTCAGTAGGTAAGCAATTATTGATGAGCATCGGTTAATTAGCCACCATGATCCACACACCTCTATTTCCAGAAACAGAGATCTTTGACATTGTTTGGTATCATGTTATGGATAAAGGAAGAAAAGTAGCTGTGCATCTTGTTCAACTATTCTGGGGACAGACTACAGAGATTGTACAAACTGATACCTTCTTCTGATTGAGCTGAAAGCTTTTTGGCTGTGAAGATAATCTCTGCATATAATAACTGTGACCAATCACTGTTCTCTTACATACTTCTCTAGGGTTGGTAAAATACCCAGATTTGAATCTAAAATATTTCTCATTCATTCATTCAATATTGCCTCATTTCTTATTTGCTAAAAACTATGTCATACAGATAAATATAAGATAAATAATATATCTTGAAAATCCCTTGAATGTTGATCTTAGTTCTTAAAGATTAAATTATTGAGCATTGTCTTACTAAGTAATCAGATTAATTACTGGATTCAGATTTCATAAATTATCCCAAAACATTTCACTTCTGAAAATAAATCCTTTTTTCTATTTTTTCTATCTATGTATCAGATGCTGTATGTCCAGATTAACGTCATTAGTGGTCAAAATTGTATATACATGTATGCACTCATAAAATAACATCACATTTGCTTTTGTCTGTCATCTCCCCCAGAACACCATGACAGGGCTTTAAATAGCAACTACATCATTGTTGTGTATTCTGATCAGTGTCATCAATGCCCGGGGGTTATTAACCTTTAAATGGCTGTAAAAGCTAGTTGGATGTGAGCAGTCGTGACACAAACGGGTGAGGGCAGCAGGCCAGGATGAGAGCAAAGGAGGAACCGTGTCACAGCCAGGCCAGTGAGTCACTTTCCCGTGGCACTCAATGAGACAATACAGTACATGGCCTATGACGCTGGCATATGCTGAGATGTGTCTTTTCACAGAAGTAATGCTGTGGTGGTGGGCTGTGACAAAGAGATGAGAAACAAAGTATTTGTGAGTCTGTTAACATAGAAGAATGGATTTATGATGTTGCCCACTTCTAAAAAGTGTAGAATATGTGTGATTGTTACTTCAAAAATACTTTGCTGAGGATTTTCTCTACTTCAGCTGCAGTAAAAATCTAGAAATAGCTGTTTTTGGCAGATTTTTACCCATGATAGCGGCATGGCTCTAGGGCAGTGGTCTCCAACCCTGCTCCTGGAGAGCTACTGCCCTGCATGTTTTAGGTATATCCTCACTCTAACACACCTGATTCTAATAATCAACTCGTTATCAAGCCCTTTGACGAGCCTCAGCTGCTTGATAACGAGTTAGAGTGAGGAGATACCTAAAACATGCAGGGTAGTAGCTCTCCAGGAGCAGGGTTGGAGACCACTGCTCTAGGGATTGCAATTTCAGTCTGTCCACCACTTTGATCCAGACTGAAATATTTTAAAAACTATGTGACAGTTTGCCCCTTTTTCTTCAGAGTCAGAATGATGCTTCTTGTAGACAAGAGTTAAGTTCTACAGAGTGTGCTGAGTATGTTTTGCCTGCAGCCATAGCAGGACTTGACTCACTTCCAATAAGTCAAATGTGCCAGGATGGTCTTTGTTTTCTTGTGAGACAGCTGCTTTTTTAAATTTGACTGTTTTGGCTTGTTCCCTCTTGGTTTGCTGGAAACTAGTGAACATTCTTTGTCTCTACTGAATACAAAATGAAAAATGCAATATTCAGTCATCTTGGAGCCTTGAGAGATGTATGTCTCTTCGTCCACACAGCCGAGTTTACCTGGATCTCATTGCCCAACTAGGGAGGAACATGTAATGAAATGGGTTTGTGTTGAACTGAAATGAAAAACATTCGCACAACTGCACCAAAAACAAATTACTGCTACAGTACTATCTTCATGTTTCTTCTTGTCCAACCTCGGCATAAAACCACAATGTGTTAAATTAACTGGGAGATTGAATTGAAAAACAATTTCAAACAACTTTGATGCAGGCTAAAATATCTGAACAACTATTGCATAGATTGCTATGCAATTTTGTATAGACATTCATGGTCCTCAGAGAAGAACTCACTTTGGTGATTGTACAAGTTCTTATTCATAACAGATCTTTAAGTTTTCCTACAGTAGGAGGAAACTGGGGTGGATTAATAGAATTAAAAGTAAAGATTGGTTATAGTTAATAAACAAAAGGTGCAAAGTGTTTCCTTTCTGTTATGGAGAGGTACATTTCACATTCATAACCCTTAAATTAGTTCTCTAACATTGTACATTAGCAGCCTATAAAAGTGACACTCTATGGTTTAAATGCCATAATTAGAGAACGATAATGGGAAATAATTATATTAACTGGGATTTAGTGGGGAGGTTGATCTGCACTGAAATGGGAGTTCTCTGTAAGACAGTCTGGCAATGCTCATATTTGCCATTGCTTGTAGTAAAGAGAACCACTAATCGGCTGGCAGTGCAGTGACGCAGAAACAAAACAAATGATTGCCCGCTGTTCTTCAATGAATTCCCTGCAGCTTAAACTTGAGTGATAGTCTTGCCAACACATACACTCAAATACACTTAAATATTAAGCCTCCATTACCATTTTTTATTCAGCATGAAGCTGTTTAACTTGCAACTGAGCTCTGAATTTACCTGCAAGCTGGCAGGTTACCTGTAATGAATAATGAATTTTCCAGGCACTCATGATAGTCTTCATCCAATTACTTTTTTCTTTTCACTACTTATTCCAGTGCTCCCCCATACTCAGTCCTCTCAAATGCCCCAAATGACTTTGCATCATACAAAATGCAAAGCTATTCAATTTACATTGATATTAAACAAAGACAAGCAGCAAATATATTGCACTTTTGCTTGATTTTGCTTTGATAAATACTAGTCAATTGTCCAAGTTGCCACAGTCAATTTTCTGTCAGATGATTAATCAGTGATCTTACCATATTTACATTACTGTGCAGAGGTTTGGGGCAATACTTAAAAATGTACCATACAACCACTATCCATACTGCAGAAAAGAGCTGTAAGAATAATTCATAATACCAGTTATAGAGATCACACAAATTCACTATTCTTAAAATCAAAAACATTAAAACTCACAGACCTGGTTCATTTTCAAACAGCACAAATCATGTACAAAGCAATAAACAATATACTTCCTGGAAATATTCCAAAATTGTTTTTTAACGGAGTTGGAGGTTATAATCTGAGGGGGGAGTTCAATTTAAAACATCAGCGGGCACGCACAACATTAAAAAGTTGAGGTTGTGGAACAGATTGGGTGTGGAGCTCAAGCAATGTCCAAGCATGACCCAGTTTAAAAAGCGGTACAAACACATGATTTTCACAAGGTACAGGGAAGAAAAAGGGCTTCAACAATCGGATGTTTACATAAATAATTTATGTATTTGTTCACTTATTTATTTTTTCTCTGTTTTTGTAAATATGTATGGGAAGACTGATTGTTAATTGAGTAGTGGAGAAGGGGTAGGTTTAAATAAGCATATGCTTCATCCTACTCCTTTTTGGACATGTTAGGTTCACATTATAATTGTTGTTTTGACTATTGTCTTGTTTTGACTATTATCATTGGTTTGTTTGTTTGTTTGTTTCTCAGATTACTTTTTTTGTGTTACTCATACATGTTCGAAATAAAGCAAAGCAAAAAGTGAATTGACTTCATATTTGCTTCAGCGTTGCAATACAGAAACCTTTAGCTCAGACGTATATGGGCAATGGGCTGTTTGACAGGTGAATGACCATATCCACAGCAAGTTTATGTGTGGATGTTTGTGTGTTTGCCGAGATCAGGATATCTCATCAGTCCATGAATAGAGACTTTGTATTATCAGCAGTGGGTGACTGAGACTGTGGCCAAGTTGTCATCGATGTGAGTGGGCCTGTGAGAGTATTGGATGTGTTCAGAGAGATGGTTCTCTTCTCTATAGCTTGGGCACTTTTGATCCTCATGCTACAAATCATGTTGTTATCTTTGTGTGTTCTGGCACTCACTGAAAACCAACTCTTATATGGATATTTGGTGTTGAAGAAGCAGAAAGAGGGGGAGGGTGGCATCATCTTCTCATTGCCAGAAAGTGATTCTGGGTCTGGGTCTGGGTCTGAGGCTGTTTTAACGACTCTAAAATGAAAGAGCTTGTCTCCTCTGCCAGCACAGCACACAGAGCGGCCTTTGTAGTACTGGTCATTCCTCACTAAGGCTCCAACTCTGTTGAACCACAGGGATCATGTATGGTAGACGCATCTGTTTGATTAGAATTTAACATGGATTTATCTGTAATAATGGCACTAAATGTTTCTTGAAAGTAGACGTTTGCTACTGGGTAGATGTTCACTGGTATACTCATGTAAATCTTTGAGCTCTACTTCAGTCAGGAACACTGTCGTCATAGATTAAACCATTTATTGCAACAAATGGTAATACAGTTTTACTTGGCGTTGAAGGCTCCACTCTAAGATGCTCCCTGGATTAGCCAGCAGCATGCTGAGCTAAAAAACAGGGAGCGCAATGCAAAACCCCCTTGGAGTGGGCCGAAAGAAAGACATGAATTGCAGATTGACCCTAGAGCCATGATGGGACCCTGAATAAGAAAGGTGGAGGCTGGGGTGGTGGAGGCAAGCTTTGCCAGCAGCAGTCTGAGCAATGGTGAAGCTAGATCAGTGTAGGTGGGAGTCATATTTAAAGGGACCGCCTTGTGGTGAGAATTGTTGTGTGACTGTGTGATTACAGCTGGGGCGTATGACTTCTGTATCCTGCATGAACTAACGTTAAGCTTCATTTGTTGACGTCAATCATGCATCCAGTCTTTTAATCGACACATAAAACTGTGTTCATATCCTGCTCATTGGCAATTGATGAATCCTGTGTCCCCTAACGATTAAGCTTTGTTTTGACTATCAGTAATGTCTGTACCCAAATGAATGACTAGATAGTAGTGTCCCATCGGGATACATTAAGATCCTGCCAGTTTGTTATTATGAAAAATGTGTTAAGTAACACTAATTGCCAACTTAAAGACTAGTCATCTCGAAGAAATAAGAAACTGATCTCCCACTTGTGCTCCGACGACTACAATAGGGTGCATAATTCTCTCATTCATATTGAGCTTGTTATTTACAGTAATGTGTAATGCCCTGTACTATCACTGTACAGTAGGTATAATCCCAAACAAATCGCTTAAATTTATGGCTCACCTCTTATAACACAGTAACACAGCTTGTATATTTTAGAGTCTCACTGGTACATAGGCAAGCCAACACTATTGACCAATTTTAACTTAGATATATTGTACCGGCATAAGAGTTGACCGATTTTTTTTTTTTTACAGTAAAAAAATGTGTTTTTACTTTCGTTTATATAGTAGTTTGTTTATTAAATTTCATTTTCAGTGAATTTTACTGTTATGTTTTTGACAAGTTTACTTTTAGCCATGCTAATGCTGTGACCCTGTGGATGGCAACTGGAATATGTTAGCATGTAAACACATTAAACTAGAAGGTAACATGATTAACATTATAACCCTTAAACATCAACATGTTGGCTGTCATTGGGCCTCATTCACAAACAGTTCGTACGCACAAATCTGCACTTAAACCGTGCATACGAACGTTGGGATTCATCAATATGTTCTTAACTAAATTTGTTCGTACTCTGCAAACAAATTTAGAACTTCCTCAGACCATGCATACGCACAAATGATGGCAGAGCTGCAGTGCTCTATGCCTTAATACAGTGTCTCAATGATAGTAAGTTTAAATGCCTTGTTACAAAATGTATACTGAATACATTTGTGAAATATAAATATAAAAAATAATTCACTTTTCCTTATGGGTTTACCTTAATTTTTCTGATGCAAATGATACACACACACACACACACACACACACACACACACACACACACACACACACACACACACACACACACACACACACACACACACACACACACACATATATATATTAAATCATTCATGCATTTATTTGGGAGGACATCCAATAACTGTTCCAGTGTTTCATTAATGTTTTCTGTTGCATCACCTGGGCCTACAGTACAAATTATATTCTTAGGCTAATTAATTAACTTTTGCAAGCAGCAATGCTATTTTCATTTAAATAAAATGTTGTTCTGATTGAACTGCCCTCGTTAATTACAAAATACACAAGAAATTACAAATATCATCTTAACAATTATGAAATAAGTGACCTCTGGGTGACGGTTCTTGGTGGTCTCTCATGCTGTGAACAAATTCCTCTTAATGATAACTGTCCAATAATTGCTGCCAGTCTCTCATCCTGGGCAGTCGCATCTGGTACTCCGTCTTAGTAAATGCAGCCCAGGCTTTAAACATTTTTTTTTTTTAAAACATCGTCACTAAAGAGGACACGCTACGGTAAAGTGTACCTTTTCTGACTTCCACCTCCGACACAATTATTTAAATTTCTGCTGTTGTGAAATTATTTTTTTCTTCTTCTTTTTTACTGTTTTTTTATCTTTAGGGGCCATCTCTTATAACTCAACTTTTTTCAACTTCTCTGATCAGCACAGCATTCTCCTGATGATAAACCAAACGGATGTCCTTATATAGAGAAATAGAGGCATGGCAGTATGCTGATTGTAGATAGCGGACATGCACCTGTCAGTTTAGAATGATTCTGATTCACTAATATACGTAGAACAAAAACTACACACGTGTCATGAATCTGACGGTGATTTTGCACAAGCACTTATTTTGTGTGGTCAGAACATTTCTGCGCACATATTGTGAGCACGCTGGCATTTGCGTTTATCTCAAAGTACTGCTGTGTAAGTACAGCCTCACAAGCTGCTTACATGGCTGTATATCTTTATGTAGACTTTTAGTCTTATTCAGTTTTAAAATGTCCCACTTGTTGTATACTTTGGTCATAACTCTTAGCCACATATAAAGACTTCCTATCAATTCTTTCAAAGGTGTTTATGTTAAAAGACCAATATTAGCCTATCTGTCTTTACCTTAACTCTTAATACATCAATCTCCAAAATGCACCACTGGGCTCAAGAGTATTTGATTATGTTTTTTACACAGAGATAAAGTGCTAAATCATGGTTTATGATCAGCTCAACCCTTGAAAATGAATAAGAACAAAAAGGTTTATGTATCATTGTCTACTCTCTTCTGGCTGCAGAGATAAGATGACCCGATAAAAGTGTGAAATTAAAAGTCAGTTCTAAAGTTTTCCCCTGAAGCAGCACAACAACACAGCCAGTTTCTCCTAAAACACCTTGAGCATGAAGAATAAGGATGCACTTTTCCTTTTCACTGCTGCTCACAAGTGTTCTTCCTTTGGGCTTGAAATATTAATGGATGTGTTTTATCCTGCAGTCAGGAAGATGACCTTCATGCATGTGTGTGTCCACAGAGAGACTGTTCCACATTCCACCACCCACCTTCACCCAAACCCAGCACCCAAACAGGACCTTTTCATAAAAGTGCCTATAAATTTCCACACGTTTATCTCAATGAGGGCAAACGTAGATGTTCTAGATGTAAGTAGATGGCAGTCTAAAAGAAAAGATTAATCAAGCCCTGTTATAAAACATTGTGTTTTTAAAGCTAGAATGGGTAATGAATAGAGGCTGCAGCCTTGTTACATAATTTATGAAAGTAAAATAAAAAAGTTTCTACTACAGGATTTATTCAGGTATTAATACAGGAACAAAAAAGATCAAAGAGGAAAAGGTGAAAATGATGTAACTTGAATTTATGAATAGTATATGTTGTTTCATGTGTGTTGGGTTGTTGCTTACTGTAGTTTTTGTCCTACAGACACAAAATACCTGCATATTCATGTACCACTCTGCCTGTGTGCCTGTCTAGCAGCAAGACATGAGTGACAGCACACATGACATCAAATGCAGCCCCAGACCTTGCTTTCACACCCCTCCCTTTGCTCTCTGTTCCTCCCTCTCTCTCTCTCAGAAAAGCACTGGATGTGTATGAATATGATGAGTGTGGACAGCTTGAGGGGGGCACTGCTGGTCCCACTTGCCCCGTCTGACTGGCTGGGCTAATTTTTGTTGGCAGGGCTGGGTCAGGTGGCGTGAAGGGGACAGTGCATGGTGGCATGATCTTGACAGCACTGGGGAAGTGCCAAACACTCAGGCTTATTCATTTCAACAATGCTTTTGAAGCACAGCTCGCTATATTCAGAATTTTAAAAAGTAGGTTTATTCGCTAACAGTTTTGTAATGACTTCTCAAATGTCAGAAATCTCACACAGTCATGAAACCATCCCTCTTCCCTACACTCTTCTTCAATTAGAGTGAAAAATAAACATTGAGATGAATCAGGGAATTCTTCACGCGTATCTGTACATCGTGTCCTCCAAAATGGAAACGTAAATAAACCAGACAACCCCGAGGACAAAATGTGATGTCACTGGCAGGTCATCACTGGGTTGTTCTTGCTTTCAAAGCGGAGATGAATGCAAAAACAGTTCAACTTTATTCCACTCACAAAGACAACAGCAACAGCTGAAGTTGCCATGTAACGCTAATCTTTTAATGTTCCAACAGGTGCTGGGGAGTCTGGAAAGAGCACCATTGTAAAGCAGATGAAGTAAGTTGCAACAGCAATCTTTTTCTTTTGTCTTTTCTGTTTAACCCAAAGATGATTGGGAGAGATTACCAAATCTGGCTGCAGGCTTACATATTAGAGAAAATGAATTTTTTATATGATCTCTTTGCAGATTTGCAAACTAGACCATACAATACCATACCACCTGATTATTCTTTGCTCCCACTTAATGTTTTCAGACTGAACTTATCTTCTGTGTTTGACTCAAACTCTCAGACACTGACTATGAGGCTCAGCCCTAACTCTCAAATCAGAAGTTATTACTCAATAGTTTGCTGTAACTATGTTGTGGTTTGATCAGATAAATATGGCTCTCTTTTATGTGGTTTCTAGGGGATGGCTTGATCTCTCCTACTTTGTTATTGTCTTCTACTGCTCATAGCACAAGAATAGTGTTAAGACTTAGTGAGTAAGGAAGATGTTATGTCTGTGCACCAATGAGGACACACACACACATACACACACATATCCTGGACCCTAAATGGCTTAACTATTCACATTCCTCTGGGCTAGCCAGGCATTGAATCCATTTTTTATGAGCTTGGAGCAGGAGCAGTCTGCCGTTTTTTGAAGCCAGGTTATTAACACTTCCAGGCGTAGAGATAAATCAGCCTGCAAGACAAAAACACTCAAGACACTGGCCTATTACGTAACATTTCACATCCAAGTATCCTGTGTTTAAGACACTGCAGCAGAGAAAGTTAGGAAAACGTAACTGTGCAACAACTAGGTGTTTGTTAAATCACTACTGGTATTTATTTTCATTTGCATCAACATACTATTAAAAGCAGCAGGAAGTTTTACTTCAGAATTAATGTGCATTTGTTTTGTATGATCTCTGCACATCCCACTGTCTTGATGATTGCATGTCAAGAAAGGACTCACACTTTTCCGTGCACAGACACTTAGTTCCCCACTCTCAGATTTAAAGTAATAATAAAGCAAGAGTCAAACTCAGGATACAGCATCAACTGGGTTGGATCAGGTATGCTGACATGTCAAATATGATACACTTCTTGGGCTATTTTATTGTTTTTGGCAAGTTTATTTTTAGCCATGTTGTGTTGATGGCAGTGTCTTTCTGCTGGTCAGTTGGTTGGTCAATCGGTCCAGATTAGAATATCTCAACAACTACTGGATGAACTGCCAAGAAATTTTGTACCGATGCCCATGGGCCCCAGAGAGTGAGGTCTAATGACTTTGGTGATCCTCTGACTTTCAAGTGCCACCATAAGATTTGTATTTGCAGTTTGGACTGAAATGTCTCAATAAAAATTGGATGGATTGGCACAATATTTGATGAAGACATTCAGGTCCCTTCAGAATTACTTCAAATATGTTTTACATGTTCTTAGGATCATCCATGAAGACGGCTACTCAGAAGATGAGTGTAAGCAGTACCGAGCTGTGGTTTATAGTAACACCATCCAGTCTATAATGGCCATTGTTAAAGCCATGGCCAGCCTCAAGATTGACTACAGCAACACTTCCAGAGTGGTAAGACACATTAAGATTCAAAAACACTCTGTATTTGTCATGGCATTGTATTACATCACGACTTGTTATTTTCATCCTCCCAAAACCCTACATTTAAGGGCATAAGCAGGGGTTAACCACAAGCAAGAAAAGCTGATTCCACTCAAAGACCCTCAGCTTACCTACGAGACAAAGAGCTTCACTTGGCCTTTCTAAATGTGGACAGATCAGAATCTTTCTCAGACCAAAGCAAAACAAAGCCTGTTTTATCAGCTGAATCTTTGTTGTGTGTTTGGTGCAGTTCTTATGCTTCCCCAGGGTTACAATCACAACAGTTTACCTTTTTTTCTACAGCTCACTGTGTCATTGTCACTTTTGCCTCAGTCCCAAAATACTTAATGGGAGGCATCTCTGAAACAAACCGTTTTTTTCACTTCTCCAGACAGAGATTACAGAGATTATTTCAAGGCTGAAAGAGGGAATGAAGGTCTGTTTCCTACAACCCCTTCATCAGTCTATAACACTGGTAAACTGTGCCAGTATTTTCACCAAATGTGAGATCATGTGATGTCATATGTTCACAGCAGCCTGTCTATTTCCTGTGAAATAACTGATGGTACTAGAAACTGGAACCCAGTGTAAAGCTTCTTTGAACCAGCTTTGTAACATGCAGGGAAACAGTCTAACAGACTTCACCTCCTCCTTTTTGATCCACTCTCTCCTTAGAGTTGCAATAGACAGAGACGAAGCTGCAGACAGACCACAGAGGGATGTTTTGGAGCCTGGATTTATTCAAAAGTGATAGCAGGACACATTTAGTTTGCCAGATACTTTATGCAGCTTTAGTGATGACACAAATTAATTCCTTGTTTTGAAGGCTACCACCTGTAAAAGGAAGAAGGCCTTACAGGTGGCCCAGAAATGTCTGGTGTCTGTTTTTTAAACAACAATGATTTATAATTTTTTTCATGCTTTTTCGCTAGTCTGATATTGTATCCCCAACCACAGTTTGCATCTTTTAGGATTATTGAACCAACAAACCAGCCTTTGATTAATCAATAAAGGGATACATGGAAAATGTGTGACTACTTTGATCATTGATTTTGAGTCAATGATTAGGTGAAAACAGTAAAAAAAAAAAAAAAAAACATTTCTTCTCCGATATGAGGATTTGGAGCTTTTTAGTCATTTCATAGTAAATGAGCATTGCTTGTACAATTTTATACATTAAATGCTTCATCAAAGAATCATAACAATTTGATTAAATGCTAATGAAAATAATCATTAGGTGTAGCCCTAATTAACACAAATTGACAGAAGCTCATAAACCCATTAATCAAACTCACATACTGAATCACAGACCATTACACAAACATAGACAAACATACCCTGCACACACAAAACGAACAAATACACTTCCCACCATCAACATCAACAACAAGTCACAGGGAGCACAGGGGCAGGGATCCAGTCTGCTGTACCCTGTGAACATTTATCACCCTATGAACAAACTGTCAGCAAAGTCTAACAGTGGCTGAACTCATTCCTGTGGAAGAGTGTTTGTCAGTATGATTTTACAGTGAAGCTAGTGAATGACTTCTGTAACTGAAACCTTAATGGAGCGATTGAGGATTCTGCTGTGGTCATTAGCAGGATAGATAGATAGACCCCCCCCAACCCCAAGCCATTCCCACCCGCCCCTCTGACAGATCTGTCAAATGGCTGTGTGTATGTGACAATACTCTCACAGACTCCCACACAGAGCAATTAGTGTGCTAGTCCGCCCATACTTCCACACAGCACGTGACCAGGCACAAACACACACACGCACACACACATATACACACATATACACACACATACACACATATACACACACACACACACACACAGAGAGTCTGAATGTGTACACAAATACAAAAAATAGTAGATGAACCCATAATGTGTAAAGTCACACATCATCATTCATGCAATTTTCTGTTAAGTCTGGCAGAAGGGGCAGAAAGCACATTGCAAAACAAATGTATCACAGTTTCAGAAATTAACTAAGGTAATAATCATTTCCAGCAGCTGAACTTTAAAAACCCTCTCTTTCATCAGTCATGTGTAAGCTAAGTGAGTAAAGTGTGGAGCTGCAACAATTAGTCATTTAATCAATTAGTTGCCAACTATTAAATTAATCGCCAACTATTTTTATAAGCTATTAATCATATTGAGTCTTTTAAGAAAAAAAGTAGAAAGAAAATCTCAAATGTGGATATTTTCTGGTATTTTATGATAGTAAACTAAATTACTTTGGGTTGGGAACTGTTGGGACAAAACAACATATTTGAGGATGTCATCTTTGGCTTTGGGAAACAGTAGTCACTCAATGATAATAAAGCTTATGAAGATTGTTTAATTCCATGCCATGACACATGAAAGGTGGTAAACAGCAGGAAATCAAACCACAGTCTGTTATAACAATGCTGCATGCTGTTTACTTTGAGTCACACCAATATATCTCACATATCTTACATGTGCTCAACCCAGATTGGCTGGCATGAGTTTCTTGGTGATATAATCATCACATCATATTGCAGCAATCATAACCTTTGCTTCCTTGGCGGTTGCTCAGAGACACAGCCTGACAAAAAAGATAGTATTTGTTTATCATTATGTATGCAAGTACTTAATGGCCAAGAACATTTGTCACTGTCTGTTGATCATTCTTGGAGTTTTTCCACCCATGTGCCCATGTCTGTATAGTTCATAAATGAGTGATGCATTATGATTTTCCATACATCCATACAAAGATTAATACAGTCGATACAGATTATGTTAGTTCATCCTGTGTGGAGGAAAACTGTTTTCAAGTATGTCTCGGCAGTATTGTAACTATCAGTCCACAAGCCTGTCCTGTGTCCTTGTTGTCCCTGCAGGATGATGCCCAGCAGCTCTTTGCTCTATCTGCACCCGCCGAAGAACAGGGCATTTTCCCTGATGACCTGTCCAATGTGATCAGGCGATTGTGGGCTGACAGCGGCATACAGAGTTGCTTCACACGGTCGCGAGAATACCAACTGAACGACTCTGCAGCATAGTGAGTGTAAATTTGTGTGTTTATTTTGTACTGTGATCCAACTTAATAGAACCCGAGTGATATATCGGTCTGCTGATATTATTGGCTGAAGTGTTTGATAACCACATTTTACGGATCATTGCAAAAAAAAGTGTGTTTATGTATGTATGTTTACTCCCCAATATCAGTATTGGCATTGGTACCAAAAGGCTAGTATCAGTTGGGCCCTACTTACGAATCAAATGCACATTTGTATTTTGAAAATGACTCCATTGCGACAAAGTGTAATGCCCTCTAGCCATGATGTGCAGGGTTGATTAAGTCCATGATTTTCTACTCACTTTTGTGACATCCAGACTGCCATTACCAATGTTATCTCTACATATCCTCTTCCCATTATACGTTTCACCACTATAAATATGAAAGTGGCAAAGAGATGAACCTCTCTTAAAATGTGCTCATTTTATCTTCCTGCACACCTGTTTGTCAGTCATATTAGAAAATAAGATGAAAATCGCAATAACAACACAGGAGAGTGACATTGAGATAGATTTTGATATTTGTTTGCATTTGGCTGATGGTTATGTTGATTAATTTCATGTTTGTGTCTTATAAAGTCTGTCGAATATTGCTGCCATTAGGGAAACGGCTGTTCCTTAGGTGTTGTGATGGATATAATGATGCCATCCTCTCATCTTCTTTCATATGCTCTGCAGTGGTAAACTTGTATTTGCCTTCCCTGGGGAGCTTTAGAGACTGGAAAGATAATAGCAATAACTTCTATTTAGTGATTATTTCTTAATCTCTGGGTTTGATTCTTTAATATTGTAACTTGATAAGCAAAGCATAGAATAGTATGTCTTCAGGGGTGAAAAAATTAGACTGTGTTTACTTCAAGGAAAATTTGCCTCCAAGTAAACTTTGAGAACTAAGATGTGATAATAAACACCCAGGTGACAGGTGATTGTGTAATTTGGAACAAGTTGAAAATATTAGCATTGCAGCTGTGCAATATACTGACATGTTGTATTGTGTGATATATTCATAATTATTCTATCATCCCATTTGACTAAGTGGAAATATTTTGTAATGGGTGCTATAATGAGACAAAATGTTTAATCAACCATTATTTTATTATTCCCTTCAGTAAGTCTGAGTTTGTCAGGACATAACATACATGAATAGTGATATCTGTACAAGTGAAATGATGTATCTCTTTTTGTCTGTGAGGCATAGGTTAGCTGGGCCACTAAAGCTCCCAGTTGGCCTTGGATGATGATGCAATGCGTGTGTAAGTAGGGCAGGCTGTATCAAGCATGGCAAATATGCATCCACACTCCCCTACTGACCAACAGTCTGTCAGAAAAGAAGGGGGAACTAAAAAGAGCAAAGGAGCAAATACTGTATCTGCTGTATCTGCTTACTGTGGCTTGATGAAGCATCTCAGGAATATAACCTTTGGGAGAGTGGCGCTGAGCCAAACAGCCATCAACAGCACAGGAAAAGAGGGCTAAAGAGCTGAAGAAACAAGAAACTGATAAATTGTCCACCAATAGCTTGGCTAAGCATTATATCAGAACTTAAATTGTCTCTATACTGTGCTGTTTGTAATATGGTTACCTGCAGCTAGCTGCAACACTAAAAAAGAAGGTGCTATGACAGTACAATAAAATATACTGTCAGCAGTTCAGGAAACAAAATTAATGGTCACCGACTAAAAATTAAAAGCCTGTTTTCATCTACTTTTCCTCTGTGAAATCATTGTGTCAAAAATGACAGCAAAATTCGAGTGATAAATCTACCATTGTAAACTGCACAAGTCCTGCACAAGGAACGAGAAGGACAACAGCAACAGCAACAGAAACAAATGGCGGTGAAACATAACCAACAGTCAATAGCAGTTACAGCCTCAAGTCAGGCTTGATTAAACCTGACTTTCCTAACCACAATTCACAGCTGCAACTTTGGATGGCTAACAACCAATTTATTACCCGTGCAATGTATTTTGTCATAACTTCATTATTATAAGACACGACTTAGCACAATCTCTTAAAGGCACTTAAACTGTCTAATGAAACGCTGTCAAGTGGAATTTAGCAGTCTGTTTAACGAATGCAGCAGAATGTGACTCACTCCACAGAAAGTTCACAAAATTGCTAGAATCCCCTACGGTTCAAAGTAGTTCAGTAAAATGTGACTGTTTTTGATGCTAATGCACCACAAGTACATCAGTGAGCTGTGTGTTCATCTCTCTCTCTCTTGCAGGTTGCAAATCATACTGAAATCGTGATGTCTCTCTCTCCTCTCTCTCCCCCTCTCTGTCTCTGTTAGTTACCTGAATGACCTGGAGAGGATAGCTAAAGCTGATTACATCCCCACCCAGCAGGATGTGCTGCGAACCCGGGTCAAGACCACAGGCATTGTGGAGACTCATTTCACTTTCAAGGAACTGCACTTCAAGTAAGGCCATATAGCACTGACATCATAGCTGTATTTATAGACTTCAGATACTTTGGAAACAAAAATAAAGTAAAAAACAGAAAACAAAATCTCATCTAGCAACTCATCCATATGTTTATTTGCTTTCCTTCCAGGAGTGAGTTGAGGAAATTGATATTAATCAAATGCATGTGCACACCACCAAAAAGAGAACAAATATGTGTATTTTACAAAATGTTTAACTATTCCTTTAAAGTAACAGGGCAAATACAAGTCTGTAATTGTAGTCACCAAGCAAGCTTTTTATAATCACAAATGTTTTTTTGCTTGTCAAGTGCAAACAGTAACATCACACTGACATTACAGTGTCAGCATCTTGCACCCCTGCTCTTAAACACCAAAACAAATCCATAATGAAAGCTGGCCATCTACCTTGTTTAACGGAAATAGGTCAACTTAATTATGGTCTCAACATTAATTGCATCAAAAGGGCACCTGACCTTCCTGGCTTGAAATGTGCAACTCAGCTACTCAGAAGCCAAATTATATCAGCAAATTAAAAGTGCAATTATCACGATTGCACTGAGAGCTGAGTAAATAAATTAGATCCTGCCCACCGTGCTTTCACTCAATAAAACCAGAGCCTTATTTAATGCTAACATTTGAGTATGTCCTCCATGGTACAGTAAGTCTTACATAAAACATGCTCTGACCCAGCCTGAGCACTTGTGTGGGATAGTAATGGATGTATGGATATGTCTCGTAATAGAGGATGTGTGAGATATATAGTGAGTGTTTAAACATTTGACAACAGGAGCTATACTGTAGCAGACAGATATCCAGTTTCTGCTATGGAAGAGTATATATTAGGGCTGTCAATCGATTACAATATTTAATCGCAATTCATCGCATGATTGTCATGAGTTAAATCGTGATTCATCACAAATTAATCGCAATTTTTTTTATTTGTTCTAAATGTATTTTAAAGGGATATTTTTTTAATACTCTTATTAATATGGGAGAGGACACATATGCTTGCTTAATGCAAAAGTTTATTATTATTGAAACAATCCAGAACAATGAAATACTCTACTGCATGCTTAAAAAATATGCTGAAAGCATAACATGACAAACTCAAGCCAAACATGAAACAAAAAATGGGCATATTGACCTAAATGTAACATTAGTAATACTAACACAATGTAGTGTCCAACTTTAAACTTGTAAATATCATTCCCTGGATCCTTTATATTTCAAATAAATAATCTCATACAATGTAACTTTGACTAACCTCACACTCCGTTGTAAACTATCTAGTGTGGTCTGCCTTTGGCGAGTGGGAGGAGGGCTCTCTGTATCAGCTGTACGCTTGGCCAGCAGGTGGTAGTTGAGACTCGACGTACTTCTGTGGTAACCCAGCTCACATCGACAATAAATGTAAATAACTTTGGTCATGTCGATAGAACCATCTGACAGGGCCTTGATTTATCCTTATCTCCCAAACTACAGACTGGGACAAGGGTCACACACAAAGTGGGCACATTAAAAACATTAGTGCCTAGAGAGGGTCAGCAAAAATAAAAATTTTCCTTTGGTTAAGTCGTTGCTGTTTTTGAGTACAAATGACAGTACATCATTATTGATTCTGATCCATTCATATTTTGTGAAATGCAGCGATATTTGCCTCTTTCCAGAAAAAATCTTCTCATCAGGGCAACCTAATGAGAAATGAGCTACTGGAACGAATGCAGAGGAAATGGAGTTGTTGCAATGCTACTATACTATATAGTACCCCAGTGAGAGGGGTAACACGCAGAGCTAGTGGGATATATGGAAGCAAGGCAGCAGCAGCCACATGGCTCTGGCGTGACCTGTTTCCTGATAAACTCTGCGATATTTACCTCCTGCCACAACCTCAATATTTGGCCTGAATAATACATGGAGGAAATCAATAAAAAGAAAGTCATTTTTATAATTCTGCCCTGTTTGCCATAATAAGTGCGGAAAGGAAATACTGAGATACAGATAAATGTCCTCAGTTGCTTAATTTAGATTTGTCAAGATGCCAGTTCTTGAGGGTCCATTACTACTAAATCTAATGTGTGTCCTCTGCATGATCAAAATATGGCAGTTATCCTGGATGTGGTGTACTGTTATCACCTCATCTGTCTGTAGGGTTTTGCTCACACCTTTAACAGCTTTGATCATAGTGCTCAGTTTCCCCATGAGCCAGTGCTTTGTTCTGAATATAGAGGCCTGCCTCTTGTAGGCTGCACTGACCCACTAGCCTTTTATCAGATATCTGACGGATACCTCTCCAGGTCCTCTGCACTTTTGTTCTGAGAGCAACCTCATGAAATCTTAATGTACATCCAGGGATGGAATGTCATCCTAACTTTCTCCTTCCTTCCCTTCTTCCTTCCTTCCTTCTTTACTGTTATTCTTCCTGAAATGTCCTCTTCAACGCTCTGTTTTCCATTAGCCTCTCTTTACTGTCTTTCACAGTGACCTCTATCTCCCTACCACACACACACAAACACATAATGTATCTCTTGTGCTTCATCTCCCTTGCAGAATGTTTGATGTAGGAGGCCAACGCTCAGAGAGAAAGAAGTGGATTCACTGTTTTGAAGGAGTCACAGCCATTATCTTCTGCGTTGCACTGAGTGCTTATGACCTGGTGCTGGCTGAGGATGAGGAGATGGTAAGGAGCAAAAACATCGCCCTCTGGTATGAGTGTCTTCATCTGCATGGATGATATAACTTTACTAGCTTCATAAATCTGCTATCTGGCTCCTTTTTAGTAAAGGGTAGTTTTGATTTTAAGCCTTTGCAAGGTATTTAAAATTGCCCATCCTTCCTTGTTATGGCTTAATAATAGTGAGCTCCAGGTGGTAAAATTGTCTCAGTTTACTTTAATAATCCTTTTACAGTTGAGCCAATAGAGTATAATTATGTAATTAAAGTACTAATAGCTAATTCTTCAAGTGAATTGAACCATTTAACCCCAATTTCTTGAACTGCTTATAAATTTACAGCAAGTGCTCAGGAGAGACTTGGCCAAATGATGCCATGAAGAACTCCCTCTGCACTAGTTATTCCTCTCATTTTAAATATTAAACAACATTGACCCCTGGTGGTAGCTGTGATGTGTTGCTGCACCTTGGTAGAGACCATAAGGCATGACCAATTGTGCTTCTCTTTAGAATCGAATGCATGAAAGCATGAAGCTGTTTGACTCCATCTGCAACAACAAGTGGTTCACAGAGACCTCCATCATCCTCTTTCTGAACAAGAAGGATCTATTTGAGGAAAAGATTACCCGCAGCCCTCTTGCCATCTGCTACCCAGAATACACAGGTACGCAGTGGACTATCAGGGGCCATACTTCATCTTAGAGCAATGCTTTATTAGTTAAACATCCACAGTACAGGTTTCTGTGGCTGCAGTCTAATGATGTGATTCAAAATCTTTTTTTCCCCTAGGAGCCAACAAGTTTGATGAAGCAGCTAGTTACATCCAGACCAAGTTTGAGGACCTGAACAAGAAAAAGGACACCAAGGAGATCTACACCCACTTCACCTGTGCCACTGACACCAAGAACGTGCAGTTTGTCTTTGACGCAGTCACTGACGTCATTATTAAGAACAACCTGAAAGACTGTGGTCTTTTCTAAAGGTAGGTTGGAGGGGACGTCTGGGTGTTACTGTAAAGCATAATCCTGATCAGCCTTTATGTCATTTAGGTGGCCTATTGATCATCTTACCCAGTATATGATGACTGACATCTCTTTCAGCTCAGAAGACACAGTATATTAAGTAATACTCTGTATACTTGTATTCAATCTCCAGCTGAAATGAATTGATGGATCAAATTTAGTAACAATTTTAATAATTAGTTAATCTTATTGATTTTGATGCATTAATAATAAAATGTATAGCTTATCCAGTGTAAATATTGAATGATTTTCTTATCCTTCCATAAAAGCAAAGTCAAAATATTTTGGACAGTTTGTGGTTATTAAGGAAGCAATATGTCAACTTGAGCGCTAGAAAATTCCAATGAAAATAGCATTTTCTGGTATTATATAGACTAAACGACAAATAAAATAATCTGCAAATTAATACATAATGAAAATAAATATAAATTGCAGCCCTAACTTACTCACAGATGACTGCTATCCAAAAAGAAAAAAATGAAAACTTCTAGTCACTTTAATTTTGGATGGTTAGTTCATTTTAATTACATACTAATTTTATCATGTGTAGTTTTTGGAATAGTAAACAGGAAAGAATAATGCACCCTGTAGAATTGCTTACAGTGTTTCTTTCTTACAGCACAACTTGTAGTGGACTGTCAACAAACTGACTGTGGTTGTGGTCATGACACTTGTCTTTTCAGTGCAACCTGCCAGGTCACATTAGCTGTCAGGTGCTTGCTCCCAGGTCGGATTCAGTATCAAAATCCACTGCCTAATGTGGTCTGACTTCCATTCCTGCATATATTTAGCATGTGTGGGCATAAATCTGGCTACAGTGTGGATATTGAAAACAACATCATGCATTTATCACACCACCTACGGACTAGTCTCACAGAGCCAGGCATGATTCTGTCGGATTCAATTTTTTCAAATGGCATCACTATGATCACCACATACAAATTGATACTCCAAAAATAGTGACTATATATATAATATGACGTCCCAAAACCTTAGCAAATGAAAACAAAAATTCTGCATGACTAAATACCACAGGGTATAGTGAGAAACCAAATGAACCCATCCTTTATTCCTATTACACTACGTGTTGTGTCTGGCAAGTTTAATGTAAACTGATCCAAGTGTTTGCAATTTCATTGCTGAGGAACAGACTCAGCAGGATGGATAAGGAAATATGAAGTCAAGTGCTGGTAACTTAAAACAGTGGAACAACAGGTCCTTCATATTGTATTCATCTAAAGGTGCTATGTTTGTTTGTCATCTCTCTTTTCATGCAGGACAGTTCCCGACGCACACAGACTGCACCAGCCATGAGATGATTACTGCTTTTCATAATGAAAACCATAACAGACTTGATTCCTAGAGGGGAAACCTGAAAGAACTTCAACAATCACTGATTTGCAACCATCACATTCCCTGTATAATGTGTTATAATTTTCTTAATATATGTATTTCTTACTGCTCTTGATCAGGGGCTCTCATTCATGCTGAGTGCCTGTCAATAGATGTTTGACCAAGGATCCCCTAATTGGACAAGAACCTTTAACAATCAAGGACACTCACCACAGAATTGCAGTTTTTATATTAGATTTGTAACACAAATTATATTAGCCGACTGGCTTAAGTAGAAAATAATTGTTGGAAGAGTGCAACATATCATACTAATAAGTCATTATCTCATCATTGCAAATAACAAAAGAAAATACACTGAATTAAAAGTATTTTTCATCTTTAATATCCGTAAATTGAATCTGCAGTTTTAGAACCACTTGCTTTTTTTGGTTTGTTTTTTAGGTTTCAATTTTTCTTTCAATTTTTCCTTCGAAGTTTAACAAGAGGATACAGTACAAAAAACACATTTTTATAAAAAATCATATTAACTTATGTTAACTAATGTTGCATTTTATGAAACCTTTGACTGCACAGAGCTTATTTTTTAGAAGAAAAAAAACAAGCATGGAGAATGGAAATGTATGAAAGGAAAATGTGTTTTTGTACAATGTTTACACAGAATCAATATTCACAGTTGTACTATAGTGCATTGTTCTGCATGACTGTCCATAGATTAGCCTGTACCCTCAACAAACTCAATTACATTCCTTAAGTAACTTCTTTAACGAAACAAAACAAAAATTGCTATGTGTCACTTTTAAGATATCTGCAAGATTTTTAAGTGGTTATGTCTTTTCCTAACATGGATTGTTCTGTACAATTTGTTCATTCTGAGTCTTTTTACATATGTTTGTGCCTTGATATCTGTTTACACTTGTTCTTTAGAGGTATGCTATCTTCAGAGTGTGAATTAGGGCTATTTCTACTCTACTTCAGTTCACATAATACATCATTTAATGCACAACAACACTGAGACAAATGGATGATGCTCGTTCATTGATATTAAGATAAAAGTTAGTCACTTATTAAATGTAAATAAAAGTTTAGTCACATGATCTTCTATTCTATAGTGTGTGATGTGTTGAAAGAAAATGCACTAAAAGCATATTAGTCTGGACCAATGCTCAATGAAAAATTAACAAAAGGGAATATAAAAAGAAAAATAGAAACATTAAGTCATGAAGAATGTTGTGGACCATGAGTTAAGACTGTTTTGTCACATATCCGGATCCCATGGTTAAGACTTTTAAGACAATGAGTTGTGGTACATTGATTTAGAGAAAAGGCTGCACTGGCATTGCATAAGTGTTTCAGAGTTTACCAAGAATGGATCATGTTTAACTCCCCATGGCTCACACAGAAAAAACAGTGTCTATGAGTCTTTGAGCAAAGTCTAAACATTGAATACAAATTAGTAAAGCAGACCTTTGTTTTTTCTTCTTTCCTGCCCCTTGAATCATCTCACAATCTCACATCTTTTGTGACGCCTTACCCTGATTAGTAGTAACCACTATATTACACTGGTAAACAAGAAGTATAAAAGATGTCACATATCAGTCATCACTCGAGTAATTTTACTTCAAATACTTTTAATATTTTGAAGATAACACTTCTGTAAGTATGATTTTGAATATAGGCTAGAACTTTTACTTGTATCATGATATTTTTACATTGTTTCAATGCTACTCTAACTTAAGTTTAGGATCTGAGGACTTCTCCTATCACTACACTTGGCTGAATTCTACAATACAAAGTGTTGTTAACATCCAAAGAGGTGAGGTGAGGTGAGGTGGTGCAGTCATGAATGGTCTGCTCATCTGCAAATTCAAATGAGAATTTACCTTGAGCGCAGTCCCATCTTTGCATTTCAAAAGACCCATTACGAAAAAGAATGGTGAATGGACCGTATGCATTGGCACTATTCAAGAGATGCAACAGTCTGTAACATAATAAAGGGTGTGAAAATGATTATATGCAAAGACGATCAAGAATGGCAATGCGGAAGGTGTTGTATACAAAGATCCACAAGGTGGCGACATGTAGTTTTCAGTAAATCAGCACATGTATGCAGTCACAGCAGTAGTCCAAGTCAAGCTTTGAAGTTTAATATTCTGAAACTAAAGTGAGAAATTGTGTCAAATTATAAATTAATCATTTGATGAGTAGAATTATAATTACTGGTGATTTCAAACATTTAATAGTTCCTGGATAAAATGGTTATATTGAATTTTTAAAAAAAAATAGGATTTAAAATGTTGGAGGCTAAAGGCAAATGAAAAAATGTCAAAATTAGTTAAATGTGTTTGTTTAATATATTTTAATCCAACTCAAACTCTTGATTGTCCAGTCCGGTGCCATGTAGTACAGTAAGACCCTCTAATTACACCAGGAGGGATCTTGTTTCAAGCGACTTGCTATTGGCTGATTTTTTTGACGCGCTGCACTGATTTGCTGCAGTCAAAAGCTCAGCATCGTCAAAGTCCGCGTGCAGACCTTCATCTGGTTCAGAGGAGGGAGGACACAGAGACACATCACCTCTGACAAACTGTATATATGTGAAGTTGTTGATTGTGCTCGGATCGGTTTAACAGCAAATGCAAAGGTGAGTGTTGATACTATTACTATATAATAGTAACTATGTCTCTAAAATGTAAAATATAAAGATAACTCATCTGTTGTTTTTTTGTTGCAGAAACAATTAACAGGGATTATAACTTTACTGCAGACACATACTTAAGCAATGTTAAATGTTTCCCCTTTCCACAGCTTTTTGGATGCTTTGCACAAAACTATTAAAAGTGTTTTGTTTCCCCCCTTTTTTTCTCAAGGCAATGTACATTTTTGTACTGTCTCTCAATGTTTTTCCTTTCATGATTGTTCTTTGAAAAGTTTTTGGACCTAGCTACTACTTTAATTCCCCAAGTAGCAGTTAATTCAAACTAAAGTGTCCTTGCTGACAGCATACAACTGGATGAATCACTTCCCCCTGTTGTGTGAAGGCAGCCAAGGAGAACAGGGCATTTTAAATGGCACAAACTGTCCACAGAGTCCCACTGAGGATGTCTCTGTATGTCAGATAAGTCTCCCACAGGGGCCAAATGGTTCAGCACCCACAGCTGTGATAACATCATGGCATTGTGGTGTCCTCACTACCCTGAGCCAAACCTTGGCAGGACAGAGAGAAGTTTAACAAACAAACTTAAATGACTAAAAACTGACTTAAGTGTATGATTTAAAAAAAAAAGTTTTCTCTGCCAAAGGAAAGTTTGATAAGATTGAAATATTTTGTTGCTTAATTTTCATAAAGATCATGTGATGTAGATGAAACTGTAGCAATGTTGCATCAATTGGATTTAATTGATTCTAGTTTATCCAAAGACTGGATGATGGTGTGATTCATAATGATACATGATCATTTTGTAATTCCAATATCTTGCTCCGGCTTTATATAAACAGACCAGTCAACATCCTGTGAGTTAGAGGAGTCCAAAGAGGATATGTGGCTCTGCACTCCTCCACGTTTCAGTTATACTTTGTTCAAACTTCCCCTCTAGCTTGAGGAAGCATGGAGAGTATGCCAGTATAAAATGTGCATCCTGTTCTCAGAGGTCTGACTTTTTCATTTTCTGGGATCATACTGCATGGGATGGTCTCCATAAAGCTGCTCTGAGGTTTGTCAGGAATGCCTCACTTGTTATACGGCCATAGAGCGGAGTGATCTCAGCTGGTAAAAATCTTATTGGCCCAGTTCTGGAAATAATACGGGGAACTGTTCAGTTTGTAAGCTTCAGCTAGACTGGCCAGGGCATGATGGGATATGTTGGAAGACAGCCTCACTACAGCACTAGTCGGCCATAATTTTTTTAATTTTATGTTGTTTTGACAGAAGTGTTGTTCTGAAGTAGACTTTATCTAAATTCCGAGTGCACCTCTAAGTATTCTCTTTTTCTATTTGTGTAGCTGTGTTTAAGAGATTCCACTGACTGCCTCCGAGACCAAATGCAGTACATGATGAGATCCTTGCAGGACCTGAAGCAGATAAGCAGGCCAAGGCCACTGAGTGAACCGTGTGTTCGGTCCTTCGCTGTAACACGGCTTTGTAAACAGAGGGCACAGCAGGAAAGACTCACTCGTCTACGTAGATCTGAAGCCAGTGAAGCCAGCACCTACGACTCTGCCTGCTGTCTGACCAGCCACTTGGAGGAGGAGGAAGAGCATGAGCGTTTGGCACAAGGCTCCCCCAGCAGTGAAAAGAGTCTGGACTTTGACTCGGGTTACTCTGAGGCCTCTTGGCAAGATGAAGGTGTAGTGCTAAGGAGAACCAGAAATGTGCGAGTCTCTTCTTCTGCCTGCCTCCGCACAAACAGGGGACCTTCTGGCCGTGTCCGGCCCAAATCAACCTCGGACGCTTGCCTGGAGCGCTGGACCTCTTTTGAGGCCAGTGACCCAGAGGACTGGACAACATCACTGCTGAGCCGCAGCAGGAACAGACAGCCTCTGGTTCTGGGGGACAACAGCTTTGCTGACCTAATAAAGAACTGGATGGACCTACCAGAGTGTCCTGAGCCAGCAGAACTAAAGCCCAGTGCAGGCCGGCGTCTTGCCAAAGACATTTTGGTCAACATGCGCAGGAGACTGGCAGGGATGTCTAAAAGTGTGGAGGTGAGGCAAAGGCCAGCAGACTCCACGAGGGTCAGTAGAGCTGCAGAGGCTACAAAACGGATGTCATGCCCAGTGGGACTCCAGGCTCTTAAACCTTTCTTTCACCAATCACACACAGGCTTACATGAACTAGATAGTGACTTCTACCAGTTCACTGCTCTCATGAAGACGGGCAGCCGACAACCCATCATATGCAATGATATCATTGGATACATTTGAGTGAGGCGGTAACTATGGACCAAACTTTTGACACATATTTAAGATTATTCCATTTTCATAATTGGGTTTTGTCCACAATGTCAATTCTTCTGAAATAAAGTTTTTTGTATTTAATGAATGTTTGCTGTCTAACTAAGTCTGTCATTGTTTTTCACAAAACTGTGGCATGTATACTGCCATTAACTCCAGTGCAGTGTCACTCTTTGTGTTATGTCAGTTTAATCAGTTTGTACTTAGGCAGTTGCAAAGGATGAACTCAATATACACATCTCAAGTCACACAGAAAACGCACCAAAGCTTTATAAACCCAGTAAATGATGATGATGATGATGATGATGATGATGATGTAAAACAGGGTGTGGTGAGGTATAGGAACTGAAGTCTCTTAGTGAAGTACACAGATATAACATGGTTCCTCATAGACACCAATTTATTGTGTTATTGTTTAAACAGAATGTAATCACAAACAGCATCCATCAAATGCAGGCCCAGTTACACAGTGGAAGTATATCAGTAAGTCGCTGCAGTAAAGATTGTAGAGATGGTTCTGTATAATAAGACACTCCCAAGTACTTGGGCATGCACCAAAGCCATCTGAGGGCAGGCCTTGTAGACGAGTCCAGCTTCTCCATCCAACCATTTCAGGGATTCTTCAGAGAGGGAGGGAGGGGAGTGCACTTGTGCATGCAGAGGGATTTACACAAGACAGCTGTATCTAGATTTCAGAGCACCCCAAATCTTTAAAATACTGTACCTACTGTGCCAACTGCCTTTCCTGCCTGCATCACTTCAACATTATACCCTGCCTGACCTGAATAAGACCTTGAAACATGTCCAGCACTGCCCCAGCAGGGCTAGATCATCTAATCCATATGCCCTGGCAAGCATCTATATAGCCTCTTAGCCTGACATCTCAAAAAGACACAATTTAAAGGTAAATCAAAACCAAAAGTTAGAAAACAGAACTTTGCGTTGATAATTCAAAGGAAATTACAGATTGCCAAGGTTCCTCTTTTGCCATATAACAAAATGACAAAAAAAAAACCCAAATGAGGAAGTGGATATCAAAAAAGTAATTTTGGGACATGGCTAAGGGTGGGCGAAATTGTTAGTGTGATTGTGGAATTATTCATTTTACATCATCAGTGTGATTACCAGTAAAAAAAAAAATATCAGAGTGTTCCAGTGTATTTATGCAAAAGCATTTGTGGAATGAAAGGAAAAGAATATATAAAGAGATAACGAAAAAAAAAAAAAACTTCAATCTAATTAAAAGACAGCTAAAGCATTTTTTAAACATGATGTTCCAGGAATGCTGGATTTGCTTCATCAGTTAGAAACACTTCCATGCGATGCCTGTTCACTCGAGAAGACTTGATGTTGATGGCATCACAAGAGCAGGTATCTGATAGTTGGGACTGTCTCACAGTCTTCATCTTCAGTAAATGAAGGGGTTAGGTCCAACATTTTCTTGTGTGGAGGGATGTCTGCTTTCATTACCATCTTCACCACATCAGACACACTGCAAAAAAGTAAAATATATATAAATAAACAGTCCAGTAGGACAGTATGAATGAAAAAAACATCCATATAACATGTGTGAATTCATTATAATCTACATTTAAATTAATTTAGCTTCTAAAATGTATCATAAATATCCTGCTAGGAGACAAGAATCTTTCAAAATGTGCCTATTATTATTATCAACAAACTCCATTCAAAGGCTAAAACCATTCAAGTATTGATCCTGATATATCTTATTCTTCTGTGCCATAGACCTCCATAATTGTCAAAAATAAATTTCACTTAGAAAAGCCTGCTGCTGAATATACTAGTTCACTAAGTGTGTATTAATGTGAAGCCAAAAATATTCCCCAACAAATGCATAATTTAATTCTCTTTGAGGGACATTTGCTAAAAACTGCAGCGTAAAGATGTTTCGTGAAATTATTTGGCCTTTTTTTGAGTATATATTCATGACTTATTTGTAAAAAAATAAAAAATCTTCAGGAGGAGCAAATGGGTTTTGTTGGCTGAGAGCCACAGGCAGAGTAGAGGTCAGAAAGCATAGATAATTGACTAAAGCATTGTTGGTTTTCATCTTTTCATGGGATTTGGAACAAATACATATAATATTTAAAGCCTTTAAATTAATGTTCATGTTATCTGTGTTTTAGTTCCCCCTGCACATGCCCAACACAGGAAGCTAGAGGCACAGGAAGTAACTACTGGAGGGGGCATTTGTCATGTAGGGCCTGCTGTCCACATGGCCAGCACTCTGCCCCTTTCCCCCATATCTAACCACAACACCAACACCAGCTCCCGAGAGACTTCAGCATTCAAAGCAGCAAAGGACTTGCACACAGTTTGCTCTAAGATGAACATGATAACGGCAAGAATTAAGAAAGAGTATGACTAATAATATTTCAATTAACTCAAGGAATTATTACCTATATAACTGTAAAGTTGAACCTGATTTATAACCTTCTCTTCCTCTTACTGGAGTGAAAACATCCCTGAGGGTCAATGTTCAGCTCTGACTCACTTCTTTAATTGATGAGGAGAGTTCACTGCACTAGACAGCTGATTCATTTCTTACACCCTGGGGCTTATGAAACTAGGCTGTATGAAACTCTACAGTGCTGAACAGGCCTGAACAACGTGGCTTCTCAGATGCAGGAAAAAAAATGTTCACACTAATTTATCTCTAACTCTCGTTCACAACAAACAGAAAGAAACCTGAGGAGGAGTAATCTCAATCATCAGTGTTCAGTGATGCATGAGAGTGTGTGTGTGTGTGTGTCAACAGGCTCTCTCCTCACGCGCTCAGAGGAAACACCTCATCCTGCCATTAGCCTCTAAACAAACAAAGGGACGTTGCTTATTGTCATTGTGTGTGCAGGGTTACGTGCTGTGTGCAGCCATTTGTAAAACTGTACCATATCTTTGTCTTATCTGGACATACCTCTGCGTGAGCCTCTCTTTATGACCATTGTACAAGATAGCAGGTCCATAGAAGAGGCTGCAGACAGTCAAGCCATATTTTTCCTGCACAGAGACAAATAATTCAATTACATTTGCAGTTCAACAAAACATAAGAAAGAGAGATGAGGATGGAGTATGCCTGCATGCATCATGTAGAGTACATTTCTACAAAGTAAGCGGTCAGCAGAAATAAAGGTCTGACAGTGATCTGTTGCCTCATACAACTTCAGCAGTTCAGGAAGATTTGCAATGTCTCCACAAACAAACCAGGCAACCCTGGCCAGGCAAAGGTTAAACAAAATGGGGAGCAAATAAGAACACTTGCCAGTTTATTTTCCCTTTGCATCCTCAAAACAAACTCCAGCAGAATCAATTTACCAAATGTCTTTTCA
Source organism: Scomber scombrus (assembly GCF_963691925.1). NCBI lineage: Eukaryota > Metazoa > Chordata > Actinopteri > Scombriformes > Scombridae > Scomber > Scomber scombrus. Next base: position 19,698,513 of record NC_084972.1, read on the forward strand.
GGGCATTAAAAAACACGATTAATAATGATACAATGTGATGGTGGAAGTGACTGCTTGGCATTCATCACAGTAGATGAGACAATGAGTATCATGTGTTGCTGTTGTCTTCTGTTATTGATGATAAGTTTGAGAAAGTAAGAAACTAAACTAAAGACAAAGTTGAAATGCAACAAAGTCAAGGCTGCAAGGAACTAGGGTTTTTCCTGTTTATCCTCAACTGCTGAGATAATTTAACTAGCACAGAAAGGTCAGAAAAAGCTGGAATATCAAGGAGGTAAAGACATTAAATCAGGTTTACACTCATCTCACCTGCCAACATTATAACACAGACATAAGATGAAACTGAAACAGTCTTAACATCTTTTCATCACAGGGAGGAACAACATATTCTGCTGTATGTGTATTTTATGGATATGGTTGGAATGGCAATTAAATAAACTTGAAGCCTGATCTGTGTGCAACTTTGTTAGTGTGTATTTTGTAATCTGCAACACAAGATTTTGTACAGTTGATTCAAAATGCCTCAATTTACCTATCAATAACACAATCTAGGTTGTAAGGGGATAAGCAACAGACTTTTTGAATACATTTGGGATTAATTACATTTATTGTGAATTTATTGGGATCAAAGTGAGAGTAAAATAAACTAAACATTAATTAAGCTTATGAGTCTCTTTCACTGGCACGAGAACATCAATGTTATATTAACTCATTTGTGGCTAAAGGAAAGCACTAAAAATCTAATTTTGATGGGTTTTCTTGCAATAAGAACATGGATGAACATGCCAGTAGAAGACATATGAATTGAGAAAAGGGTTCCAATCATTGTCTAGCCATCACAAGAAAGTTCTAAAGTTGTGAATGGTAGGTGTAAAGTGGCCAATCATTTAAAACAATGACCATTGTGTGCACCGGAGGAAGGTGAACAGGTTTAAGGAAAAAGAAAACATGGATAAAATATGCATTCAATGGAAGCGGGTGTGAAGAAAGGTGTGTGTTTCCTTGCTCGGAGGAATAAGGAGGCTGTACCTTGACATAGTGGAACAGATCTCCCAAGGTCATTTCCTGCTGACCGCTGCCTCTGCCATCAACAATCAAGTGATCCCACTGGGTGTATTTCTTTCCTGCAACCTGCCGATAGACAAGTTACATACACCCCACACACACACACACACACACACACACACACACACACATAGACAACCGCAGACAAAGTTGACAGATGAAGCGCAACTTGCTGTGAGAGATGTGCAAAAAATGTTTGGGACCATAACAAGAGAGGCTGCATTTTTCATCACTGTGTTATAAAGCAGCTGAGAACAATCAGCAGCTCTCGGAAAGCTTCAGCTTAGACTCAAACAGCCTACAATGAGGTCAAGAACGTGCTTCTTCATACACTATGAAGTGACTTCACCTACGAGACCTACTTATTTCTCAGTTTTACAATCATCCTGTGCTAATTAAAAATCAATGCACATAACATGTGAGTGCAGAGTCAAGATGGTATTAGTGTATCGAGAATGTAGACCTGCTAATAAGACATGCAACTTTGTGAATATAAATGTGGTGCTCTAGGCAGTGAAATAACAACAGAGGAATTTTTCCAGACACCTTGCCAGACTACACATCAAAGTCTGAGCTCTCTCTGAATTTCCCATAGTTCTTTTTTTATTTTATGTTAAAGAGACACACTTGAAATCTGGTTGCATGAAAAGACTTAAACTGTTTAAATGGGGGAATTTTGGTCTATAATAGCAGCTGTCCTCTTTCACTGATAGTTCATCAGCAGAAAAAAATCATTTCTTGTCCTATTTTTTGTACTAGATAAAATGTATCTGTAGCACTGAAAGACTTTCTTTCTTCTTTGATTGGAGAATGTATAGTGTAAATGTTCTCATGCTGCAGTTTAACATGTATGTAAGAAACATTGAGAGGAATTCTGCTGTGACGGTGTGGTTTTACATTGCAGGATAACACATAAAAACAAAAGCATGGTGTTTTTCAGTCAGTACCTAAAATGCATTTGATAAATCAAGACCATATGACAAGAGAAACGTGATGAGAGTCTTGTGAGTCTAAATGAAGCTTAACAAACACGTTCATTCATTGAGAAAACTTCACAAACAGTTAAGTCACATATCTTTGCCCTGCCTCAGGGTTAGAGTCACACTTCAGCTCCACCGTCATACCCCTCACATCTCATGAGATCAGATTTTAGGACCGGTGACCCCGCAGCAACCCGGCATCCTTTAAGTCACTATTCCTATAGGATCGACCTTTGACCTCAAAACAAAGACAGAATAAAGGGTCCTAAAACCCAGACAGATCAATTTAACCCCCTACACACAAACACTGCTGTCACTGGGCATACATTGATCATCACATGACACCACATGTTTATTACAAATATAATAATCTACGCATATAAGACAAGAGCAAAACATCACCTGACCTGAAATACTTCAGGATTCCTCAAATGCAGAAAATATGTCAAAATATGTCACTTAGTTAGACGACCCTGCCGTCTGGTAAGAGAAGTTGTGAAGACCAAAACTTGGCTCGAGATGTGAATACCAAAGCTCCAGCTAAACCTGGGTCCAATTATCTCTGCTCCAGCAGCCAAGGGGAACTTTTCGACTAGCCCTCACTACTCCCACCACTTATGGGGTTTGGGGTTATAGAGACACACTCGAAGCATACCTCTCCTCAAGTCTGACTCGGTGTCTAGGTCCTTTGTCCCAGTTTTTAGACAAAGCACATTTTGTTAGAAAAGATGAACATCTTATCCCTGGATATTTTAACTCCTTTAATGTTTTTTGCAGAATTATCAGTACAACCCCAAATGTCCCACCGGCACAGCAGAACTAGAGCTTGAAATTCACATTTACCAGAAAAGAGTTTTTAAATCTTGCAAATGCAAAGTCATTGTTGAACATAAAAATAGAACTCCTTCAGAGGTCCCATGCCAGAGTTGAGTGCTTTTGTGTGTACTGTACATGCTGATTTTACACAATGCAAAGCAGGCATGCAGGCTATTTTTACTACCTCCACTCCCTTCCCCTCTCTCATATCTGTCGCACAACTGTGGCAGGAACCTGAAGCCAATCAACTACCCCATCAGTATGTATGTAGAGTGACGTCAAGTGTTCACCACTATAGCAGGGTAGAAAAAATAAGCAAGAACGCTGGAACCAAACTGGCTGCTGGAAACAATTACAAATGCTTCCCACAAGTACAACTATCTTTTTGTCATGGAACAATAAAACACTAAAATGCTCCAACAAAAAACAGTTATCTATGGGGAAATTAAAGAAATATAAATCAAAGAGTTATTGTTTTCCTCTTAGATTGACATCTGAGCAAATGGAGCAGTGTGGGGAAAAAAACACAAAATCTGTCTTATTGAGAGCCCACGGGCAATTCTCTTTACTCTGTAATGTATTAGCAGAGATAAGGATTTTTCTATTTTCATTATCAATTGGTCATTGGTCATCTATGGGGTCAAAAAATGAAAAATGTCAATCACAATTTCACAGAGCGTAAAATTACATCTCTAAATGCTTTTTTTGGTCTGACTAATACAATGTTAAACAAAAGCCTCACTAAGAAGCTGGAACCAGGATATATTTTGTATTTTCTGCTTGAAAATTGACACATTGACTCATTCATTTAAATAGTTGCTGATTAATTGTCTTTTGAATATGACTAGTCAATTAATAGACTAATCACTGCATCTCTATGGAGTGAAACCACATGTCTCCACTGTTTTTAGAGTACGTTCAAGATGGGTGTTGTACAAAGCCCAATTGAGAGCAAGAACTACTATACTTGTGTTACATACAAGTCTACGTACATATACACACGTTAGTCAAACCAATTAATATCGGGCAAGGTTGTCTTGAGGTTAGAGCGTAGAATTATTGTCTAAGAGGTCACCTGTTCAGTTCCTTATGTTAACAACAAGAGCAATTGACAAATCCCTGCTAAATGCTACTTGGTGTCTAATCACAGCTGCACATGATCAGTTTGGTCTTAAGGTTGGAGAGTCCAGGTTGTGATTTTTGTGTGGAAAAAGCCTACATGCATTAAAAAACATTTTTTTGACACATCTGGCACTGAACATACATTTTTTTAAAGGTAACCACACAGTGACAAAGAGACACAACATATTCCACTACTTGACAAGTTGATCTCCCTTGAGAAAGACCTTTTTTACTTATTTATTCTTGGCTATAAGTGTGTATTATTCTTCAAGCACTGTTCTATTGCATTGGGTGTCTGAAGATCAGTAGGACGGTTCGGACATAAAGCAGAGATGGGAATCAGGAATCTGGGTGGTAGCGAAACAAAGAGCTTCTTTTCAGATGACGAGCATGAGACAAACGGCCACTTCATGAGCCTGACTGGAATAAAGTCACACTGGGGGACATATAAGTTTATATTCTGTCTACTCTGTTATTGGAGGACAGCCAGAACTCTGATCTGATGTCCACATATCATAGTCCGCAATATAAATAGGGCTTTGAACTTCCCCCTAAAACACGACACAGCTGGTCTCTCTGAAACAATAAAAAAACACAATGACATTTAGAGCTTTTAAACTGCCTTTCACTTCACCACTACACCCATCACATTTCATTAATGTTATGCTTCTTATGTAACAGCTACACACCTCATGTTATGCTCTTACTTTATTACTTCAATTCTTTCTTGTTAAAGTCCTGTTGAAATTCAAAATGCTTCGATTGTCCTTCATAAAATGTACACTGTATTTTTGACATGAGACTACATTCTTTATAGTAAACCCAAACCTTCTATCAGTAATTCTGGCTTTAATTGATTCTCTACATGTTAAAAAATGTCTCTCCATATCTGGCCTGTTAAAATATGAAGTTCCCCACATCTGACACTAACAGACAAAACTTCAGGCTGCTTCCTGCTGTTGACAGGAAGCCAGGCAAGCTCCTTTGCTCTTCCTGAAAAATAGTGTAGACAGTAAAGGCTTCCAGGAAAAAATGACAATAATCTCATCACAAACATAAGCCACGTATCAAACACACACACACACACACACACACACACACACACACACACACACACACACACACACACACACACACACACACACACACACACACACACACACACAAACGCATTGGTCTTTATATCCTTGTGAGGACACTCATAAATGCATTCCATAACCCCTTACACTAACCTTAACGATAACAACTAAATGCCTTAACCCAACCCTTTACCCTGAACTGAAACTAAACCCACTTCTAACCTTAACCTTAAAACCAAGTCTTAACCTTCAAATTGCCTTTTAAAGTTGATACTACTGGCCAAATTGTCCTCACAACTCTGGTTTTTAACTGAAACTACTTTTCTCAAAAATAGAAAGACATGGGCACAAAAACACACTTTCTAGTCCTAAAACCCTTAGACAGGACTAGATATGAATTTGACACAGAACATGTGTCTGTTGACTTAATTACAACATAACTCACATGTCTGCTATGCAAATTCAGGGTAAACAAAACAGTTACATTCTGGTAAAAAACGTCTTGGTCATAATAACATAATTAAATCATTTTGATTTATTCTGTATGATCATAGAAACACTGGGATATTCTTATAAAATACCTGCATTTGCATCACTCCCTTTGCAATGATAAATATTGTTCTGAATAGCATTAGTCTTAAAGTAAATAATGACCTTTCAGTCACTCTGCTAGTCATTGGCTGTACAGTTCACTTTATAGAATTACATTATCAAAAGGTCAAAAGCTCTGACAAGGCCTGAAACAAAAGTCCACTCAGGCTCAATACTGTCTGGATCCACAAACAAACAATCTCACAAAGTATATTGGAGAATATAAATACATAGTTTCTTTCTATAGTTTGTTTAGAAAAACGGAGTCTTCTTAAATATGCTGCAAAGTGTCATACTATTTTTTAAACTAACTTTGTTAGTTTCATTTTTTTTATTTGCTCACAACTTTGTGTTCACAGACTTCAATTTTTTCCCTTCTTACAGTTAACAAATGAGTAATATTTTCAGGATAACCAGAAAATGAAGAGACCTCGCTGGGGCAGTTTAAGAACGCAGGACCTGATGCACAATAAACTCTCCTAGGATAACAAGGACTACTGATTGATGGAACCCAAAAATAGACGCCCCCAACTGCAGATATACGTGAGGGCATGGGAATGTAGTGTAGCCAGAGGAAGTTCAGCCAGTGAACTTGATAAGGAAGCAAAATGAATCTCAATTTGATTGTGATTCTCTTCAGGGAGCACAAATGCTGGTCATGTTGCAGAGGTCATTGCATTTGGCGTGAAATCATAACGTGAGTTTTGAATCTTGCCCTTTAAGACAATGGGGCATTTTTTGGAGGCAGGAAGCTAGGATTAGTAGAGAAACCTTGATAAGTCCTCCTCCTCTTCCCTGCAGTCTGCTACAAGAAATAGCACTGCTGAGGCACGCTCCTGCCTCAGCTTCATTATCTGGCTAGAATCCCAACAGTGGAAACATTTTTACAGCCTGCTGTGGCTAGAGGCCTGTTTCATCAAAGGCAACTCTTTGCCTTTGCAGGGCTTCAAAGTGAGCTTTAGGGGAGGCAGATGGAGGATCTGTGTGGTCTTTTAGATCATTTTTTCATCTTAATCTCTTTAAGCATCCATTTGCTTTCTCTTTGTAGACAATTTGGTTACTTTTCACTGAGATCTTATGTCCTAGTTAAGTCCTATAGCCCGAGATTTACAGTCAAGCAGCAATTCTCATTTAAACATATGACAGTGATGCTGCTGACTTCTGTATGTGTAGTACATTGGTGTACTTACAGGTATGCATCGAGTTTACTTCAGATACACTGGACAAAAATGCAAAATGGTGGATAAAGGTTCATTCTTTTTCAAGCAGATGAGTTTGTGTTTTCTGCAACGTTGAAAGTAATCTTATATTCAAAATGCTTTACATAATGTTAACCTAATCACACATTAAAAAGTATGGTAAATAAATATTACAGCTTCTACAAAACTGGAGTCACAAAAGAATGCATTATATGGAGTCTTTAAAACATTTCCATAACAAAGCCAACAATATTAAATCCAGGAAATATATTTCATGTTTCAGTTGGCCGCAACACTGACTGAAAACGCAAGCGGACAATCAATTTCCTCTATTTTTATATTGACTTTACCCATGCAGCTGTTCTGATACGCCTTCCTTTACGTCATACCTACAGCACAGAGCCAATGGTGATAAGTCAATAATGCTGCCAGTGACATCAGAACATCAAAGGAAGCCCACAGCTGTACAGCAAAGGTCACCAGACTGCTCCTGCATGAAAATATAATGTATCAGTCTGTATGTAATTGTGTGTTTGTGCTCTATAAGAAGTAATATGGAAAAGATAACAATTCAGCAGACTTGTGTGATGTATTATAATTTTTCAGGAGCATGAAACAAAAACAAACAAAAAAGAATCAAATGATGAAATACCATTAAGTAAATGTCCCTTTCTTGTAATTGCTCACTAACTTGTTACAACATTTGGTGGGGGTAAAAAATACTAATAATTAAACTAATCTGTGTTTATATAATGTCTGAATATAAAAACCAGAGAATAACAACTCCTCAATAATTGGACATTGGCTTTATAAACATTGTTAGTTTGAGCTAGTGCTTCAGTAAATGTGTCACATCTGGTATGTATCCTGTCAAGAGCTACAATCTGTCTGCATTCAAACTGGGGCTACCATCATCTTCAACTGAGCATGGGTTTCTCATAATGTTGTCTCAGGCTTGACTTGGCTTCCAGACTGGAAAACAACCTTTAAGTGTTTAGACTAAACCACTCAAGACCAGATATAAATGTCTTTCTTTTGTCTTTTGAGGTAGATTGAGGTTTGCTGGTGAAGAACAACTAACCTAAAGTATATCTTCAAGAGGATGTTTGTTGATTTTTCCAGTATGGCCTTTTTTACAAAGGGACAAGAGCACTGTCATGTAAAATGTTCCCTTTGTCTGATTGGGAGTGTCATCTGCTGCCTGATCACCATTGATCATCCGTCTCTTTGGACTGCAATGAAGAAACAGATGGCTGAGACCTCCAGCTGATCACTTAGCCCACTGCAGTTATCTGAGAAACCCCCCAGAGAATAGACAGGATACGCACCTTACACACTGCCTACACAAAGAGCGAGATTAAAAACTGAACAATAGATATTAAACAAATTCTACATTCAAGAACGAAACTGCATGTGTTGAAGGATGACTTCTGATATATTGATGCAGGGTGGAGGAGGAGCAGGAGTGGCAGCTCTAAAGCACACAGACACTTCTCAAGAGAGTGCCGAGTTTGACACAGACTAAAAGCAGCCTCTTGCTTTTGAAAGGCTTCCATTGACGTGTAAAACAGCAAACAGAATCTCAGATTGTCTTTCAAATGAGAAGATAGCAGCACTCCACCTGACTGGAAATGACCTGAGGCAGAAGGGCTGAGTCAATAAAACGCTCCTTTTCCAAATGGGCCACTGACACGTTGGAGCCTGCAGAGACACTAGCAAAGAGCAAGTGGCTGATAGACATTGCAGTTGTAAAGCAATGAATTCATCATGAAAATGCTTTGAAAGTTTCCTGTTCAAAAGTAAATTGATTTATTGTGTACTTAATACAAAACACTATACTATACAGCACATATTGTGTACTATAATGTATTATGGCATTGGGGCACAATTGTATCACTGCAAATGTGTCATTCACCAGCATCAGTTCAGCAAAGCTCTGAACATAAACTGTGATCAGTGTGGCCTTTGTTGATACATTCTGCTTTGTAGCATTGATCAACTGCTTTAGTAATCAAAGGTCACACCCTTTGGTTGTAATGCAGTGTGGAATGATGTAATTTTTCCATGTATTGGTCATTGGAGACCAATACATGATATCTGTGGTTCAATATGATGTTCAGCTCTTGTCAGCAGTAAATAACCTGCAAGTTTATCTGATGTTGGATTTGAGCAACTAAGCCCCATGAGACTTCCATACAGCTCACAAGACGCTGACAACTTTTACCGGCATCAACCCAGATACAGTAGAGAAAATAGCACTTACTTTACGATGTGATTACAGATTTACTCCCAACTGCTTCACATTTGAGATAACACAATTAATTAACTGGTGTTCTGACACTCTAAAACTTCCTGTTATGGCTTTTTTCACACTTTCATAGTATTGTACTTGGTTTACAAGTGAAAAGTGATAGCAGTAATTGTGGTGAAAATTAGAGCTCAAACCCTGCTTACTATCTCACATTAGTCACTATTTGAGTTGAGTTGATTGAGTGTTTTGGAAAGAAACACAGATTAGTGGATAAAACCCCCACAATTGTGACATCTGATTCCAACAAGAACTTATTTTGATGCATAATGGCACTTTTATATTTCAACTCCTCTCCTATACAGGGCAAGCACCGCCACATTAAATGACCAAGCAAGATGCAAGGGGAAGTAAAGATCTTGGCTGATGAGCAACAACAACAACAACAACTGACAAATAATACCTAACATAGAAGGGGACTAATGCAGCATTTTCTGGGTGACACATGGAGTGATATATGAGCCTGTTCAGGCAAACATCTACACAAATATTAAACATAACAAACTGCAGTAGCTACAGTATACTGTACTCCTGGCTGTAAGCAAAATCCAACAACCACACTTAATTGAAGGACATTGTGATTGCTGATAAACTAGTGCTTGTAATTTCAAAAAATCTGGCTTTTTGTCTGATATTATAGTTAGAGTGGTAAGTGTGTGTCTTATTTTTAAAAGATTGTGAAATACAGAATTTCCAGAGTAAAGTATTTACATCATGGAACGGTTTTACTGCACAGACTGGCCACAGCCACAGCCTCCCAACTCCCCCAGTGTTCACCACAACAATGACTTACTGGAGGCCTGTGCTCTTTACAGTGGCGGAGGCCCATTGCAGGGTGTCCTTTGGCTGTAAAGATGGAATAATATTGCCAGTTGTGATTTTAACTGCCAGCTTAAAGTTGACTGAGGCTTCACAGTAAAGCTGCGTTCACACCAAAAGTGTCTGATGCAAATTGAGCAGCAAGTCTACATAGAAAATCAATGTAAATGGCACGATAACACGCAATTTCATATCAGGCGGCGCGAATGAAGCGCTTGAAGCGTCTGAAGCGGCGCGAATAAAGTTGGAAAAATTAAACTTTTCAGGCGACATCGTGCTGCGACATCCAATCAGTGGCGAGTTTCTCCCGACGTCACATCCGTGACGCAAGCGTGAATGAAGCGATGATCCAAAAATTTATATTTATGATCAAGCAGCGCGATACAAGCGATACAAGCGATTCAAGCAATTTTTTCGCATCAGATGCTTTTGGTGTAAACGCAGCTTTAGAGTTACTGAACTGTGAACCTCCCTGGGTCTCAGGATTACAAAGCCAGTGACCTCTTAAGTACAACTGTAAAATTCATTTATAAAATAAAGACAAGTTCCTATTTTTATCACAACTATTCATTGTTCCTATTATCAACAGTTTATCTCTCTTCTTTTAACATTATTACTCATCCTTCCCATTCAAAACTTTAGGGACTGTTGCTATAGCATGTAAGTTCCTTCCTCATTCATTATAAGGGAAATTGAGGCCAAATTATTTGCAAAGCATATTAAGCATAAACTCCATGACGAACAGTTATTATGAGTCATTAATCATCTACAACCACAGCTTGTGGATGTACACAGACTGTCCTGCAGTTCCTTTTAAAGCTGAAGACACAATCTACCAGTGTCCCAGAGCACCTGTTACATTATTACATGTAAGTGGACTCTATGTGTATATGTATATGATAATAGTTTCTTTGTGTGTTATAAGTGTCAGGAGAAAAAATAAATAAAAAATGCATGCAATACATGTAGTATACATGTTGCATTCAGAGTAAATAATTAAACTCATGACATCATGACATGACAATAGCCTGCAGACAAAACAGCCCATCTCCTGCCATTGTTGGTACCTTAATGAGAGAATAATGAAACAGGAGGACAGAGACCTTAAATAACCTCCACATGGTGCTTCCACTGACTCCAACAGGCCTGAAGAAAATAAGTCATGGGAAACATGGTAAATATTGAGATAAATATTAATATAATAAAGAGATGCAAATTACGTTGACACATAAAGTCACAGCTGTTTCGTGTTTGCCTCACTGACTATAAGACATTTACAACTTCCATTATCTTTTCAAGTATAAAAGAAGACAACTTACTGTAATAGTAATAATTAAAATTAATTAAAATCAGCTTCAGACATTTCTGAAGCTTTTAAAAATAATTCCTGTTGTAAATTTCTGGTAGAAACATCCACTGAGTGTAGCCTGAATAAATAGTAATAGAATAGTCATTTGGCCACAATGCAGACACATAAGTCAGCTAGTTGAAGGACAGTCTTTCTAACTAAAAAGCCAATGTGTCATTGTGTTTCTCACAAAAGACTATGGCCTCTGGCTTAAATGTGTATGAGATGAGGAGATTTGATTGAGGATGATTTCAAAGAGCTGCTAACACCTCTGGCTTTTTAATTTTGCTGAAAGGGGAGTTGCATATTGAGTCTATGAGCTGTACAGACATGCTACTAAATAAAATATCAGGATAGATATTTTTAAGGGGGCTTTTTTTATCCTCTGTGTTTAACTGTTCGAACGCTCATCTGATATAACCTGTCTGATGTCTATGTTGTGTCTGATGTTAAATAAATAAACCCCTGAAGTGCACAGACATAATATTGTTGTTGATGAAATGGGAAGGCAATGATCTGTGGGGAAGTAAAGAACAGCAGTGATCGAACAATGCAATGTAAAACAACAGATGACTGGCTTACATAAGGCCAACCACACAATACCACCACCAACAAAACCGAACCAAAAAAACCCCTGAAAAACAACAGAAGGCACAAGCCGTCTATGTTGATCACAGATTACTCATTATCCCTTCAGCACTATTCATGTCTGGGTCTTGAGTTACAAACTGCACAATGCTGGAGCTCCCTTAGGAATACTGAGGGCCTTGGATCATGTTCACCCTGTTTCTTTACTGACACAGTCCAAGGAGGCCAACACAGATTTAACCACATGTGAGGTAAATCTTCCCCTTTGTTGTTCTCTTTCTCTTTCTCTTTAAGCCAAGATCCTGTTATTTGTGCGACAGATGTGTGACCTTCAATTACATATGTGCTCAAATCACAAATCAAGTGGCTGCACGTTTTGCTTTTTTACATTTAAAAACATACAACCACCCTGTATAGAGTGACTACTCAACTTAAAGTCCAAATATCCGTTCTTCTTCCAGATTAAAGGGATTTTTAGGTAGAAATTCATGCCTGTTCCTGCTGCTCTACAGACCATAAAGCAAGATCGTGTTGTGCTCTCTGGGAAATCTGGTTTCAATACATTGCTTCCTGTTAAGGCAGGAAATAGCTGTCATTTCTGCAGGCAATTAACAAAGAAGCAGTGTGAGCATTGACCTGGCAGTGGCTTGCTTGAGATCAGGAGCCTTGCCTCCAATGCTGCTAATTCAATTAGAGATCGAAAGGGTAAGTCAGGAAAGAGGAGCACCAAGGGAGCGTGAAAGGGCACGAAGTCAAGAGCAGGGTGTGGTGGATGTGTGCAGAGACATGGAAGAAGGAGTATTTTCATGGCACACAATCAACAGGCAGCCTAGCAGACAAGTAAAGACAGCATACACTGGTGCAGCGTGTTGGGCAAGTGGCTGGAGGGGTTGAGGATGGAGCGATATTGAATGACTCAGTACCCAGCTGAAACATGTCCTCCTGTGTCTAGGCCATGGGTGATGATGTTTGTGTGCTTTATGGTTTTACTGGGGCTGCAGCTCAGTTACAGCTGCAGGAGCACAGCTCTCATTAATCGTTGTTGCTCTTGAAACATCCTTTAATGTCTTGTGTGGTTTTGTTTTCTATAATAACAAGGCATGAACTGTATGCACTGTCTACAATCTGAGGTGAATTTAGGCCTACTTACTGTACAGCTCCTTCCAACTATTTGCTGTATTGTAAAACTAACAACAAAGGGTAACACTCTCGTTTTTTTGGCCCCTTACAAACAAGCTTAAAACACAAGGTTAACGTATTACCACTGACTCTCCTTTTAGCTCTGACATGGTCTGCATGAACTCCTGAGTGAAATTTTGATTTCTTCAGCTGCTAAATGCTCCTCTATTTTCAACAGCTGGTCGCTAACTTTGTCTGTCTGCTGGAAAACAGGGTTGAATCAGTGAGAGTGAATCATACTTATACTCAACACTTGGATATACAATGACCAGCAAGGTACAGCAGGGAGGGTAAGATATTCTGAAATATAGTAAAAATATTTCTAGCTGTTTGAAAGATTTTATTCTCTGTAAGCTTGCCAAACTTGCTGCTCTTTTAATGACTTGACCCTGAAAAACATAAACACAAGGAGGAAAACAATACTAAAGAGTTACAGTGTTGAGAAGACAAGGACAGCCTCCCATTTGTTTACATATTTCTGCCTCCATACAGAGGATAGCAGCAGTGGGGGAAAGCCAGGGGAACTTCCTATTTTGGGAAACAGCTGCTTTAAAGCAACAATTTCTGGAAAGGATCACCATGGTGGGAGAATGAACAGTCATTATTTTAGGTTAGAATAAAACAGGTATGTTTCGACAGAGTGATGCACAAGCACTCTAAAACGCATTTAACATAATCAAAATCTCAAATTTGTTCTTTTCTGAGTTGGGACAGTGCGACTTAGGGTTAGATCTACAATGAAATGACTACCAAACATCTGGTAATGCTATGGTGTAGTGGTTAAAATATATTGCATTTTGGATGATCAGTGGGTGGGCCACCATTACTACCAGTAAGATGTGAGCGTTGTTACTTGATAGTAATGAACTGAGTCTGATCTCATGAGGGGAGAAGTCTAAGTCATTGCAAAAGTAAGCTGAGCCCTTAATACTGCATGTCTGATCAGTGATATTTAACAGCTGCATGTCTGCAGTTGCTTCAAAAGCTGCCTTATAAAAGCCTCTATAATCCTAGAAAGATTAGAGAGATAAGAGAATATTAATATGTGTGCTGTTTTTGTTTCTGCTTTCATTGCTGTGGGGTAATTCAAATAACTTAAATGCACCCTCAATCTCCATTTACACATTGACACACCAATTTCAATAAGACATACCAAGTCATACTTTTCATCAACCGTATGGTGCTCCTTTATCTGGTGACAGACACAAGGGGTTTTTGGAGCATCAGAGAATAAATGGATTTTGCTTTGAAAAGTTAAAGATATCCAGGATCCAGGAAGCTACAGTTGGTTGGTGAGGACCATGATTATGTTGTACTGCACTTATACATTTGTGCATGTGTTTAACAGTGACGTCAACATGGACATTTACAGTATTTAACCTACTTTGATACCACTTTCATTTTGAGTGACCATAAAGTATAAAGGCTAATGCTATCCAGAATGAGAACACACACTTAAATTGGATTATAGGCTGAAAGAAGACAAATTTGTGTGAGAAAAGACTGTTATCATTACAGTTCAAGGACTCACTAAACAGTATACGACAATTTTAAGCAATCATTAATACTTAAGACTTAAATGTTTTCTTTAGCAAACATTAAAGCATCTCCCACTCAGATGGCTGAATGTTTGGCAGCTAACCCTCTCTTTCTCTCTCTCTGACACTCTATGGGAGCTTATGGGCGCCTCAAGTACTACCTACCAATATTTAACTTTCTAATATCCTCAAAACACTAACCCAGAAACTCAGTATAGCCTTTTTTTGTCTGTGCTCTGGCTCCTCTGCTGAATAGAGCAAAGCATATGAACTGATGCTGCAACACTTTTTAAGCCTTGCTGAAAGAGCCTGAGTCTAAAAAAATCTAATGTCTCCCCATTCCTCTGACTGAATGATTCAACACTTGAATATACAGTATACACCCTCTGGCAGTGATGATATCAGGTACTCTGACTGTGTAACTGTTTGCAATCAATCACGTAGCGTATCGAACGTTCCATGCTGTTTGGGCAATGTTGCATCTAGGCCAGCAGATTTTAGAAGAAAGAAAAAACCCTTTCACTGACCACATTTAGAGACAACATCGTTGAGAACACCAGGTTCTGCATGGAACTTCAGCATTGCACAGAAAGTCACAGCTGCCTCTGTCATCACAGCAACCTTTTATGCAGCTGCAGCATTTTTGCTTGTAACCAAAGCTGAAACCAGACCTACACTGTCTCAGATCCCCCTGTCACTGCTGCATCACGTCCTCTGGGACAGAGTTACCCCACTTGCTGACCCCCAATGACCTCTGTCTGTCAAAGGTTCAATGCCCTGAGTGAGAAAACTGGCAAGAGGGGCGCCAATATCTGATTCCCTCCAGAGGTTAGCTATCGAGGGACAAGCACCCAGGCCTGTACAAGGGCAGCAAAATTATTTGATAGTATAGACCTAAAAATGACCCCAGGAGTTGCTTTGCTATAAAATCTGGCTGGAAGCCAGCTTGTGTTTGTGTTTTAAAGCTTGGCTCGTACAGCGTAACGAACAAAGTATAACCTCAAACATTCGGGTGGATTTGATCCTCAAAAGAACTCTGTCTTAAGAGAATAAACTCCTTTCTTTTTGCTTTGAATCACAATTGCCATAAATGTACTTAATTTTGTAAATGCAGAAGCAGACATGAATATGTGCATTGACCCACTGCCTTACCTGCACTGAAAAGCCCTGTGGATTATACCGAACTGGCTAAATGTGGCTTTTATGCAAGAGATTGACAGTGAGTAGTGGTCTCTTACTCTGAGAGCACTCATTCATGACTTAATGCTCTCCAGCCAGAGAGGAAAGACATAAATCTACAAAGGATGCAACAGATTTATCCCCAAAGTAGACAGGCTTAAATTATGAATGTATATACAGTAAGGGTCTGTCAGGCTATATAAAGTATCTCAGGTCCTGCATGTGACTGAACGCTTTGTAAATCCTATCCCTAAAACCCCCCTACAATCACTGAGTGTAACTAAAGATGACTTTGGGTGTATAAATCTGTTACTCACTTCGAAGGGCTGGGGCCGGCTCGGCTGGGACAGGACAAAGTACTGGACAGCCAGGTTGATGTAAGCTGTGCGGTAAGAGCTGAGTTTCAGGTGGCCGTGCACCAGTTTATACAGCTCCAGGCACATCAGGCCCGCCACTGCTGCTGTTGTTGTAGCTATGGCTGGGATAATTCTCCCAGCAATGCCCTTACTCTGTGAAGGAGAAAGAGAAAGGCCTGTTTTCAAAATGTTCTGCAGTGGGACATGACTAAGTACATTTAATCAAGCAGTGAACTTTCGTAAGTTTCGAGGTACGTGTGCTTTACTTGAGTATTTCAATTTTATGCTTCTTCATACTTCTAACTTCACTACACTTCAATAACAAATATTTTACTTTTAGTTAAAAGCTATAGCTTTTAGTTTACTTTTTACATACAAAATATATGATAAGCTTGTAAAACATAATGCATCGCTATATTTTAAAACTACCAACTAGTAGTAAACATTTGCTTGACTTTCACTATGTAAAATTGCACAGTAATGAATCAAGGCATCCAATATATAACTGACTACATTTAAACTACTTTGAGTGCAGGACATTTTATCTTGAGGTACTGCTACTTTTAGTTAAGTAAAAGATCTGAATATGTATTCTGCCAAAGCAAAAATTCAGATTTCTAGCAAATCATAATCAAAAATTCACAAAAATAATCAGTTACATTTGTGTTTTACATATGTAAAGAGTTTTTTATCTGATTTAATGCATAGCAGAAGAGCACAGTTAACTGTGTCATAGCTTTTGCATACTTTTGCCATATTTTAGAGAGATAATAATACTGACACTAACAAATCATCTAGCTCCAAAGCAGGGTTTGGATGGCTGATATACTGTATTATTTTTTTGGGGGAAAACACATGTGAACAGGATTAAATGTTGAGTAAGGGTAAACATATTCCCAAACAAGATGCAACATGTGGAAATCTCCATATGAATACACAAGGGTCACCATCTTTTGTCTCCCCTCGCTCAGCAGTAACCATCCCCCACTTTCCAAATGTCCTGGGTATGTGTCTGACGTAGTGGCTGGTACAAGACCTGGCTCAGGTGTCACCTCCTGGGCGACAGGTAAAGTGCTGTGATTAGGTCTGCTCCAGGAACAATAGGTGTGGAGGCTGTTTCTGTGGCTTTAGGGCAGGTGTGTGCAGCACCAACTAAAAACACAACCCTTAGGGAGGAGCATTCTGCTGTATTTTCTCGTTTTTTCTTATATGTACCACCCCTTGCCCTCAGCTTCATCCCTCAGATTGTTCTCTCCCTTTCACAGGAATTTAATTAGATGATAATAAAAATGTTAACCTGGTGCCGATCAGCTGCCGGGATGTCATAGTTCTCCGCCCGCAGGTTAGAAGCAGCAACAATGTAGTCCATGTGGAAGTTACTGTCATCATCCTGTGCCAGGAGGAATGTGAAAAATATATCAAACACAAAGCCTAAAACACATATTTACATTTCTGCTTTATTTTAAAATGGAAAAAAACTCATAGACAAGAAAGTTTGATACTCCACATTCATCATAAAATGCATTATGGAACAAATTGCTAAGAAGCTAGATCATATTCATGTCCATGCCAAGTGACATCCACAGTGATGTGATGCATGGCCTGCTGGGTTTGAGCTTGGAAGGCTTTGTTGTTGTGTCACTTCAATCACCCTAATACATGACTTGGTTACCCCATCAGCATGAAGTGAAAATCAGATCTCTGTTGTGATCGACGTGGCCAGTGAGGTCATGCCTCTGCCTCTGCGGCTCTACAAAGGCAAGCAAGGCGACTGTCACTCAGGGATGGCTTTAGGGTTTGTGAGGAAGCTCCAAGCTGGCAACCTGATGCCTCTGAAACCCTCCTACACACATTCCATCTATCCACAGCATGACCTGGGCACGCAGGGATGAAAATGAAGAGAAGAAGGAGCGTAGTAGTTTGGAGATCTCATTCCTTTTCAAGATGACATGTGATAGACTTACCTCATACACCTTCATTACATCTTCTCTAGAGTAACTGAATGCTTAACCAGAATTACCCTCATTCAAGCTGCCTAAAAGTCATTTTCCATCTCGCCTGGCCTTTGATGAGCCTGGAGTACCACATGCCTTAACTAAAGATTTTCATCCAGTGGTCGCCATGATACAGTCAACTCCATTCATCAACCCATTAGCCACTGCTGCTTTTCACCACTTCCATATTAGATAGCTCATTGCATTCTCAGACTTCCAACCTCTCTTTAGATAATATAAAGCTTGTTTAGATGTGAGAATTTAAATGATCTCAGTCCTTTTCCAAGGTTCCCTGGGAAACCCAGGTACTCGATCGAGGGTCAATAAGTCAACACCTAATTAGGTCAGATGCAGAGGACAAATGTTATCCCATGAGTAAATGAAGTGTAAGCTAAAAATTAATTTGTAGACATTTCAATTTGTTCAGTTCGGACCAGAAAAAGGTATGTTAGGTGTGATACAACATCTACAACATTGTTAATATTTAGTTTGACTGTTTCATAAACCTTTTATTCATGATGGACAATTCATGAATTAAAAAAAAGAAATCCAAAAACAGAGAATTCACAATTTTCAAGGGTGTCTTAAAACAATAGTAAGATGCACATATGAACACTGAAATTATAATTTTACAAATGGCCATTTAAAGTTCCACTCCTAAAGTGATTTCAATGTAAGTGATGGGGGATAAAAACTGCAGTCCTCATTCTGTACAAAAATGGATTTAATATGAGGTTTCAGCAATTTGAGTAAGTCAGGCCAAGTAAGCATCTTCCAAAAATAGTCATTTTAATACAAAATGTCATTGTACCATTCCATGGTAAGCTGTGAAAGAGGAATAGTAACTAAAAGACTGTTATATTGAAAGATAATTTGACTTAGTACAGTTGACATAGTACCAAAGCTTCATATTAATTGCAGATAACATTTTGAATACATTACAGCAAAGAAGGAGAACTGCAAACATTTGCACATGAAGGGATTTTGCTGTATTTTTGAAGTATTTTGGGACATTTTAAGCATTTATCAAAGACAGTGGAGAGAATACAGGAAATTAAGGACAGAGATCCAACAAAAGGCTAAACTCAAATTGGGGGCAATGCGGTTCATGGCCTGTGTCGTAAACTACAACCGATGGGAGCTGAAAAGACACATTTTTCACTTCCTTGCAGATAATTGACATGTTATGAGTCCACAGTCCCCAAAGTGTCATGTGCAAGAATATAGGATGTCAAGGTCATTGCCACTTAAGTTCCAACACACTGAAAATGACTTTCTTGCCAATAAATCAGTCTTGTTCAGGATATGACTAACTGTAAGGAAACAATTGGTTAGGAGATACCTTTAGGAATTTGTTGGAATTTGCTGAAAAGAATGAATACTGTAGACTATGGTCCCAGATACCCTCCTAGAGAAGATAGCCCTTCCTGCACCTAGCTGCAGACAGATGCCAACCTAGCACTAAACCCAATTTAATATTCGCACAAAGAGTGAGAGGTGGATTGAAAGGGAGTCGAGAGAGACTGGCATTTAGTGGATGCAGAACTGATGTGTTATAGAGGGAAGTCTACCTCAAAGGCTCGGATTGTGCCACTTCAAGGACTAGGTTTGACACGATAGCAGACATTATGTCTCTATCTTTAGTTGCTGAGTACACTGCAGTTCACAAAAAATTCACGTAATGTAGCTCTCACACAGGCCCATAAAGAAATAAATGTACTCTACCAGAGTTGGCTGACTGTACTGCCTCGTATAAGTCTTTTTACAAACAGCATGTATATACTGTATATAACCAGCTCCAAGATGTTGTGACAGTAAACACTGAATAAAGGCAAGCTCTGTTTCATTAATGTGTCAGGGAATAGCGCAGATTTGGGTCACTGAGGACCCAAAGAAGGAGGAAAAAAGACAAATTCTGAAAGCATCTATAGATCTGTGTTCAGCTCCCTTCTAAGCCTCAGCCGCCACTCTGTCTGTGGCCTCTGCAGTGTGTGCAACAGAGGTGTCACTGTGCTCTTTTCTTACCTTCTCAAAGTCGATGGGGTACATCTGCATGGATGAGCTTTTCAGAGGAGCCAGCTTTCCCTTCAACTCCTCAAGTCGGGCTTTTTCTGGTACCAAGACAGAGAGAGAGTAAAGAAAAAAAAAACTGGAAGAAAGTGAGGTAATAGCAGAAAATAAGTTCAAATAACTCACCGATGTCATCACATCCCTTTTCTTTGTCCTCCTCCATCTCCTTGTCAGTGAGATGAATCTTCACAGAGGACTTGGGAGTGAAAGATGGTACTTGCACTCTCTCTACAATTTCTCGGATAGAAGCGCAGTCTCTTGTACCTTTGATCCCGTAGATTTGCCCATACAAATTAGCTGCTGCCACCACATAATCCAAATGGGTAGTCTAAAAGAAAGCATCCACATATAAACTGATCATATTAATAAACATGTTTCATCATGCACACAATTGAAATAACTAACATATGTTCCACAATAAAACAAATATACTATATCAGAGGATCATTTCTTTCATGCACACAGAAGAGTGAGAGTGTTCATTAAGGCCAAATTACTTCTCTAAACAGAATATAGGTAGCTGTAACAATAGTTCTCTCATTCTTTCTCTCACAACCACAAACATACACATAAACATGTACTGTATCCTGTAATATAGACTGATTCATCCGATAACAAGGTTATACCACTGCATCTATAATCTCTGACTAACAGTATTCTCATCTTAATAATTGTTATCGTTTATTATGACAGTATGTTGAAAGTGGATTGGTTATATTATGAATGTGTGTGGAGAGCAGATTATAATCTGCCTTTCATTGTCCATATGCAGATTAAGTGGCATTCACAGCTCAGATAAGAATCCAGTATATAGTCTGACTGAAGAAGAGCCATTATCTGACCAGATAAAGAAAGAATGTGAGCAGTCATCAACAAATACTGAAGCATTTTTCAGTCATTCCTGTCTCTTGTTTTAGGATCTGTGCTGGAATTACTTCAGCATGAGGCAGACAGACAGTTTGATATGAGGACAACTACTCACATTGTTAGGGTCAAAGGTCAGTGGGTGAGGGCATCTCTTGGATCCAGACCAGAAGGGTAAACCAGCAGTGGTCACCTGAAGCAAAGCAGAAATCTCTTAATCACATTGATTCAACAGATGAGAAATCCCAGGAGGATCTCCAACACGTCAGTCTTTAATATATAGTCATTTCTCAATATCTTCTTTCCTTCTCTTAACCTCTTCTGACACAGCAGGAGGCCGACAACCTTCCCATAGCACAGCCAGAGTAGCCCGACTAATATTGTTATCAGTTGTGTGTTGACCACACAATTTGTATGTCTGATAAAGGAACAAAGGGACTGAGAGCTTTGATGCTGCCAAATGGTCCATATGCTGGGAAAGAGAGAGTCTCCTACTGCTGGTGCCAGTTTTCACTGCAGGGGTGCTTTCTATAACAGCCAAAAGGCATCAACAACAGTCTCCCTTTCAGAATGAGGCTTCAGATGGCTCAGGGGCAGAAAATGGCATCAATGCTTTTTCCTCAAACAGAGGGACACCACATTCAGCATTTATATGGTGTTCTTACACCCCAGAGGAGAAAACAAGTTAAAACCAGAGTCACAACTTCACAATAAACAGCATATCTGTTTTAAGATACATTATCATATTCATATTATCGACTATTTCTTGGTATTACATCTAAATATGTTGACATCAATTGCATATTTGTCTGCTTGAAAGAGGGATCCCTCTCTGGTTGCTCTTCCTGTAGTTTCCTCCTTTTACTGGCATTAAGAGTTCTTTAAGAAAAAAATAAAAATCCAAATCAAGGATCAAAGTGTCATATTCAGCACAAGTTGTAAGGTCCTTTGAGTCATATTTGTGGTTTTGGACTGTAAGATTCACTTGGATTTACTTCTATTCATTATTATTTCATAATTGATTAATCCTTTACTATATTCTAGAAATGTAAAAAATACCTAATAAATTGCCATGACAAGTTACAATTGTCCCAACCTTTAGTCTTAAAATGTCTTATTTTATTTGACTGTTACAAAAAACAACAATAAACTATTTACATTTTTATGAAACAGAAAAAAGCAGCAAATAAAAAACATAAAAAAGTCCTCAATTTATTGGCAGTATAACAACTAGTTTCAGCCCTCTTCTATAGTCTTTAATGGCTGTAATTGTATGAGCAGTTAATGTATTACCTACTACAATGAATGGACTAGAAGATAAATAGAGCAAATATGTACAAACATTATTTATTTACATGTACAACATACAGCTTTTAATCACTGATGTCATCTTAGCTACTTCTATTGTATATCTTTCACTGATCAGTCTCTCATTCTGCTTTTCTTTCTTGAATGGAGACTCAGATTAGTGCAGTATAGAAATGCTCCTGTTTTGTCTTTGGATCAGATCCAGTCATTGTTATATGTGCAAACGCTTAAGTACACATACAGTACCACATTCATATCAATGCCAATACTGAAACCCAGCAAAGTAGTGGTTAAGTCAAATGTGTGGTCACATGTCATGCTTGTGTACTGGTATTTGTCAGTTTAGGTTGTGACTGTTAACTGAAATGTGTGACCTTATCTTAGTTCCTCAGAAATGTGGTAGAAAGTGAATTTCCAAGGGGACAATGACACCATAACTGGGTCAAAGAGAAATGTGGAAGAAAAAAGAGAACCAAAACTTAAAATATTAACTGCCACAGAGTTTCTTTTTAGTCTGTTGTTGATGATAAGGCTACACAAAATGTTTTCATGTTTTCTGGGATTATAATTTATTTATAATACCTGAGAACTGGGTAAACATATCAGGGTAAGTCATAAAATAACAAAAATTCATGTTCCTCTGAAGAGTTGTAGAGGGAATTCAGTGCACAATAAATATGAAAGCAGACATAAATGGAAGAAAATCATTCTTTTGCCAAAGGAATTTCTTCCGTATAACCCATGCATTCAGGGGTATTTGCTTATGGTAGAACTACCCCTGAACTGCCCCCGCCCCCTCCCAGGTGTGACAGCAACATGTGACATCACTGTCTGCATGCTTCACCAGATTATAAACCCTTAGAGCTGCTCAGAGATATTTATCAGTGGTGGCTCAGTGGTTCAGGTTTCAAACAAGGTTAATAGTGATCTCTGAGCCTGGGGAAATATGCTGCATTACTCCCTGAAGTGAAATGTGAAAAAAAACACTAAATTGCAATCATTCACCAAAATGCTTGTGTCAAATTATATTCTTTAATTGACTAGTATGCAAAATCCTTTCACTGGATAAGGACAATTTAAATGTGCAGCACTGCCCCCCTGTGTCAACAAATATAATGTTTGTAGTTTGTAGTATAAAGTTTATACTTTAGTTTGATTTTACCTGTTCAGGTGAAAAACAGTGCAGGAGCTGACGGACATCATCGTTATAGAGAGTCTCCCACTTGCAACGTGCCCAGTTCACACAGTCTTCCCAGCTGGTCGGATGTTTTCCTCCAGTGTTCATGTCCACCATGCTGCTCCACACCCCACCAAGCACCTCCAAGGCCTCAGCATCTCCGTGGCCCAGAGTCCGCTCTACAAATCCTGGTTCCCTGAAGAAAGCAGTGTAGCAATTGCTTTTGATTTAATGACAGGCATACAGTATAATGTAGTAATAATCACTGGTTGCACTGAAAGACAAGTATTATCGTAAGGTCTCCTTGTATAATTATCCAGGTTTACTTTCCAGACAAAAAGCTCTGACTTCTACTCTTCTAGCAGTTGAACTTTGGGAACAATATTTTATCTGAAAACGAAATTGGGGAATGTCCTGAAAAATCGATTTGGTTACTCTTATTCGTAACAAGCACAGAGACAAATGACTAAACAGATCTTTGTAAATTCAGGTGTAGTCTTTTTGGTGACTCAGAGGGGATTCCTTTGCTTGGCTGAGGACTCATAGAGTGAGTATGAGGAAGTGTTAAGTAAGCTTGCAGTGTACTGGTCGGTCCCTGGACAGCATTTGCGCCATAATCCTGTGCCAGCTCACCATACACAGCACTGCACTCCTCCGCATGCAGCTACACTCAGACAGGTCTGAACAGGAACATTTAGAGTCATGCATAGAGCTGCCTGAGTGGAAAACACAACAAAAGGTGACTGGACCTTTCCATAACCTTTTTACAGTCTCACAAAATGTACTGGAATTTCGTTTCTGACTGCACTACAAAGAGTCCTTTCAGAGGAGAAATTAGTTATTAGAGTATTCATAAAGGTATAATACATGTTTGTACTCCTAAAAATCAGCGTAATGTGAGAGGCTTTAATAAATGTGTGAACTGGCAAGTGCCACTCCTGCTCTAGTCATGATTTCTGCTTCTCTGTGAAGACACAAGAAAGCATGTAAGTACTTTAGAATAATGGGGGATTACATCAAATCTCACAAAAACAAACAGACAGATATCTCAAAACATGGCTGGATTAGGAGGGCTCCGAGGCTCAAAGCTCAGACACAGTTTGGGTATCTGTCACTGACATCTTGTTACAATATAATTAAGTCAATGCTTTCCCTCAGTGTTTTAAGTCACTTGTATTAAATATTACTGACAATGCTATGTTTTTTCTGCATCTTTCTAAGCAGTCTTTATTAACCAGAAAGCCTTCTAATTAGTTGAGAGTATTTATCTTTTACTGGGATAAAACAGAGTGCAGCCAGAGAACAGTTTATATGATTTTTACTAGGGGTTTACTACTTAAAGCAAACCACATGTTTTCCTATTTATAAAACAAAATAATGAGCTTGGACCACTTCATTAGCTTTGGTAGGTCTGTTGGAATGCTTTGCAAGAGAGCGGAAAAAACATTGTAAAATGTGCAACTAGTGGTCATTAAGTGGCAGCAGATTTACAGCACATTGGCCACTGCAGTTTCTCACAGTTGTTGGGAGGCTACGCTTGCCACTTACCTCAGAAAAAGATTCACATTTTCAGGTGTTTGTTTGAACATCCCCTCAAACCGGTCTCTGGCCCACTGAAAGAATTGCATAAAATGTATCTCAAACGTTTATTAGACATAACAATACACAGAATGATCAGAAAAACAGAAATCCCCACTATATATATTTTAATGAGACTAATACAAGAGTCCTGTAATAAATTCATATGTTTTAATAGTTTAAACTGTTCAACATTTTGTTGATTCAACCCTAACAAAATGTGGTGTCACCATTTTGGATTGCAATATATTGTAGTATGAAATATATTAAAATATATTTGTAATGTTTTTCCACTCTTTCATTATAGGGCAATCAAAAACAACAGAGGCATAAATTACTACATTATTGAGTCAACCCCAAAAAACTAGTCTTGACAAAAACATTTTGAACATTTCATGTAAGGTAGCATTAATTACATGGCTTATTTTGTATAGCAATGCATGGATTTTCCGTTTTTCTGGTCATTCACTGTAGTTTATGAAACAAAATGGGGAAGGAAGACAATCCATGTAACTCATTTCCTTTATGGCAAGGATGAAAACAAAACCTTTTTTTGTACCTGCAGAGTGTGCTCAATGCGGTGAGGGAAGTTCTTGAGAGTGCACAGTGGGATGGCGTCATTAGAACTTGATTTTGCTGGTCCGTAAGACTCTGTCAGTTTTGGGACCACCACCAGAGTGTGACCTTTGCTTCCTAGAGTTCCCCCCTCCAGCAATGACTTCTGGTGTTGAACGCAGCGGCTATCAAGATAGACTCCTGGGCAGCAAAGAGAGGAGAAATAGGCATTTGTACTCAAATATGTACTCTAAGTTGGAACTCTTGTAAAGTCACTGTGAAAAAGAAGACTTAATATCATAACAGCAGTGTTTGTGGTGCAAACTGCACTGTGCTGGTGTTGTGTGTGCGCAGTAGCGTCCTCACTGGCTTCCACATTATCCAGGGCTGCAGCCACTCCATCGAGACCCATGAAGAACTTGTAATCATACACTCGTTCACTGTCAGGGTCCAAACGATTCTGGTGAGCTGTGATGTTCATCTGTGGGTTCATCACTTTCACTGCCTTTGCTGCAACTTCTGATTTTGGTTGCTGTTCATGGAAAAGTAAGCAAATTGGAACATGGGTCTTGGAAATAATGATTGGAAATAATGTAAAATGATAACATGGGATGGAGTTGTTTTTTTTTAAAGTAATATGGATATAATACACACTGAAGGTGATTCTTCTTCTTTTCTATTCTCGTTTGTTCTACATTTGATACAAAACCAGAGTGCAAATTTGTTGTTGGATATTTCTATTAAACTACTGCAAACATTCTAAAGAACACATCGTTGGTCATTAATTCATGTTTTACTATACTGTCATGATATACTGAGTGTCTCACTGCTCTTTTTAATAAACCAGTGGAATCAGCACATTCCTCTTATGAATTTCAGATAATCTCATGTCAACATACCCACAAACTGCCCTCAACTCTGTGTTATGTAAGTTGTTTGGACATTGTTGGTTGTTTACTCAGCTACGAGATATCTGTCTGATATATTCCTAAAATAAACTGCAAAAAAAACACTCACAAATGATGCCAGCCCTGTGTAATCTGACACAAGCCACCCCAGACTGTCACAAAACTTTCACCCCTATCCTGTCCCATTAGTAAAGCTCTATGACCCTTCCACTTAACCCGGTCAGACAAGAACCAGTGAGCTATGACGGCATGTGTGATTCCTCACCACCCAAAGGAGGAGGAGAGGAGATATGCTGTACTGCATTTTCTCACCCCAATATCTTGAGACCTGAACAAGAACTGGCGGTTCAAGTTGGATCTCTCTATGAAGTCCATGTCTGTTAAGGTGATGTGTCCTTCTTCTCCAGCACCGAGCCCGATGAGGGCAAAATTCTTAAGAAGCTCGCAGCCAATAGCACCAGCTCCAACCTTAAAAAATTGACAAGTGAGGGTGTGTTTGAGTAAGTTCATGAAAGAATGTCACCAAATTAGAGTTACATTTTATGGGTACAAAAGAGTTTATCGCTTCACATTCACAGTGTAGCATTACACTGTGAATGTGTAATGTTACTGTTGTTGCACATTACTTCTGTCACTTCAAATTTCTTTCGGTGATGTTTCTACAGTGTTAGATGAAACACATGCATGCAATCTCTCTCTCAAACACACTCACCCAGCAAACAACAGTAAAAAAACAACACTTTCAAAGGAAACAGAGAAAGGGCTTGGCACTATTGAATGGTCCCTGCACAAGAGGTCAACACTAGCAGGAAATGCCGCCTGAATCACAGCCGTTTCCTGCATGTGCCATCATTAACACCAGGGAAGATCAAAGCAAAACACAGATGGAGCTTCTGCTTTCCAATGCAGAGTGTGCCCCCTGCTGAACAAATGTTGAACTCTGCCCTTACCAAGAAATACTTCTGCCTACAAAGCTTCTCCTGGAATGATGACCCGAACACGGCAATCTGTCCATCGTACCTCTTCCCTTTCTGTTGGAGAGGAAAACAACAGTGTTTAATTTACATACATCCACAAATGGTTTCCATCATTCTGATGAACTATTTCTGGATGATATATGTGGGACGTTTAAATAAAAATATGTTAACATACGCCTAAAAAGAAGCATTCCTCCTGTTGACCCTCTTCTTCAGGGAGGCACTCTAGTGCATCAAAATATAGCCACTGCCGAAGAGGTGTAAATTTCCTGCTACATGCCTGTGAGAACGTTATTAAGTGCACAGAGAAAAATACAGTCATATATGCACCACTGACAATAAGTGTTAATTTCTGCACATTAAATATATCAATAGAAATATAGAAAGCTTCAACAGAGGTGCTAATATTCTTCTTTGACCTCACCTTAATAACTTCCTGAGCAGCCAGGCCTCCAATGAAAGCATTGAGAGGAGCCAAGTCACCCTGAGCTGTGTAGGACAGAAGTCGCACCGCAGCCTCATCCAGCTGTTCAAGCTGTGAGACTGTATTCAGCTCTCTCACTGTGTCAAGCAGGGCATCTGCATCTGACTGCACAGAATTAACCACCATCAGCAAATGAGAGAAAACAATCCTGTTAACTGTTTTAACAATCATATTAACACCAATGTAATATGTTGTAGACTCCACTGACCTGACACCGAGGACGAGGGAGTCGCTGCTCTTTCTTCATAAAGCTATGTAGAGCTTGAAAAGCCAAGTGCAGGGTCTTATGCCTTGCTATTTTTCCAAAATCGTTCATTTTCAGCAGGTCATAGTCCAATAAAGCCTCACTGATTGGTTTCTGCAATTAATGTTGTATTTATTTAATCAACAGTAATTCAAAAAAATACAAATCAAAATAGTGAAAACAAATTGTTCATACTTACAAAACTAAACATTGAGGGTTGTTTAACCTCAGTCACTATGCCACCCCGTTCATAGTCAGAGAAGTTTGAGGTGTCACCAATGCTGAAAGAGTGCTGACCTGGTGGTAGAGTTGAGAAATTACATACAGATAGTGAGATACACCATCATTCTCATTACAGCTATAAAAATGAGTGTGAAAATGGTAAGCACTAAAGGAAGGCTTGGCAGTTGGCTCACGACAACACTGTGTTATGACTCATGGAAAAATAATACTAACCGCGGACTTTGATCTCCACAGGGGTGATGTTGTTGAGCTCTGTCATGCCTTGGACTTCAGAGAAGGAGACATGACAGCCATCGGAAAATCCGTGCTTCCTGTCATCTGCGCAGATCAAAATTCCAGGATTCCCCTAAAATACAGAGAATCTTTAAATGTGAAAGAAGTAATACCAATAATTTTCAGGTTCAAAAAATTCAATCCAAAAGAACAGAGGGGGCCTTCTGTGTGGAGTTTTCATGTACTTCCTGTGCAGGTTAGCTAAATTGTAAACTGCAACTCTAAATTGCCCATAGGTGCAAATGTTTATCAACACACAAGTTTCATAAATGTGTGGGTGGATGAATGAATGCATCTATGGGTTAGAGAGGCTTTTAATATGCCAGTAACATAAAACACATGGAAGAAATTACCTTAGTGATACTTTGAATCATTGCCGATGCAGGCGTCTCACCATCAGTGTCCAAGACCTCAAACTCATCCCCAAAGTCGCAAAACAGCTGACTGCAAATTAATCACTTCTGTATTCCTGTAATTCTGTTTTATTAAGTGTATCCAATCATTTTCTGACAGGTCGTATTGCCTACTTACCCACACAGTCCTTTGGTGTCTGCTACAATAAACCTGATTCCTCCTTTATGGCAGAACTCACCAAAACGCTTCTGATCATCCAGTGAGGAATCAGTGAGGACCACCACCTGAAAAAATAAAGTCAAAAGTGTGTTCTGCTTATTGTTTCTTTACTTCTGTGTTTGAGCTTCACTGAACAGAATGATACATGGCCAGATTTTGACACTAGAGGGCTGTTTTCATGTTCATCTGCTGAAGCGGGAAAGTTTGCCTCAAATCTTTAGTTAAGAATCTGAGTTTAGAAGCGTGCATTCAAGCATGATTTCATGACATCACAACTAGTGATACACAATGATTTCAGTGAATCAGGAGACATCTTGTGTCAAGCAATTAAACTTCTTTAATGAAAACTATCTGCACAGATTCAGGATTTGTTTGTGAGGGAGAAGAAGTAAAAGCACTGTTGTAATCTCAACAATTTACGTGTTGCTGTGTAACAGGAAATATTAATTACAAAATAAGCAACAATTAAAGTTAAAGTTTGGTGAAAACTTTCATAGTTATATTTTCACACTCAAAATCTTTGGTAAACTGCTTCATCAGGACTGTTGGAGTGTGGTTTGTTCAGATTTGATTGACAGGTCAAAGGTCACAACACTGTCACACCACTTTGTTTCCATTGTTTCTAAACTGTGATTGATTGGTGCACGGTTATACATGACATCACATCACCTTTTATCCCTGTCCATTTCAAACAGACAAAAACTGTCTTATGAAATAAACCTAACCTGTTCTCAGTTTGGCAGAAATTTGTGAGTTTATCTAGGACTCTATCACACATAAGATTTCATAAGAGGCTGATTGAGAAAATTTGTGTTTTTCAGTAATTATCATGTAACCTTTTAACCATCAGTGACCTTTATATTATTATGAGATAGTACCTGAAATTGTCCAAGCAGGTCCTTGTCCAGCGGTCCCGTGTGGGAAGACACACACACATGCGGGTTTAAGGCAGACAGCTGTTGTAGGGAACATGTGGCTCGGTTCTGACCAAGATGGGACTCATTTAGGAAAAACTGGTGGGAAAATGAAATCACAGGTTGACCAAACTATCTTAACTCAGGGTCTACTAACGTGCTTCATCAGCAGATGTGTTTTTTTCAGTGATAATGACAGTATGTATGTACATGAATGTTATATTGTGGTCTAAGCCACAGCAGCTATACAAGGTCTTTTATCTAATGTTGACTGGACAGAGATGGGAAGGGTAGAATGTAATCGATAGTGAAAGTATACTGTCTTCCTGTAAAAAGCCGTTTAGAATTACCAACAAATATGCAGGCTATGTTACACGCCCAGTTTCTTTTTTAAATGTAAAACCAAATGTATTCACCTTCATGAATGTTTGATGTACATTTTACACTTTTATAATATTATAGACAAATATATAATAACTATTGTAATAAAAGTGTTATTAAAAGTTGGATATTAAACCCCTTGTAATGTAAATTCGTATTATTGCTTTTATGTCTGTTTATGAATTACATGTTGGACATACAGTATACAGAATATCCTCTAAAATATTTATTCACTTGTTTATTTACAGATGAGTACCACAGGATTAGATTAGTACCTGGGATGACAGGTCAGTCCACTTTGTCTGGCGTTCATCCTGCACAGTGACAGACTTCACTCCGGACAGGATCACATTTTTGGCGATTTCTACTCCAAGACCACCCATGCCCGCAATGAGGACGTTGGCAGTTCCCATCCGGTGCATCGCGGCATGACCCAAAACATACCTGTGCAGGTAAAAGGACGAGTAAGTCTGTGATTCAGCTGTCTATATGGTCCTTTTTTAAAAAACAACTTTGACCTAATTTGTCGGTTGTACTTACAGCTGTCGAGAGTAGAATCCTTCATCGATTTCACCCATCTTTGACATGTTGCAGATTTTAGTAAGTGAACAGTTTGAGTTGGTCAGTTTGAACTCAGGGATCCACCTGACTTTACAGCAACTGAGCCGGTCAAATAATGAACAGAAAGCAAACCGGCTGAGTCATTTGATAAGAACTTAAAATACATTTCACTTTCGTTTCTTTGCGAGTTTTGTCAAATTCAAATAAATCCCTGACGTGGCCACGAGAGGGCGACTAAGAGCTATTTATCTTGTTACCACAACAGCAGTTAGTCCTTGTAACCTCACATACACTACTGGGAAAATCTACAGCATTATGGTTAAGTTAAAGTAATGTTTTGAGACATTTAGCCTACACAAATATGTCTTTCCCCCCAAAAAAGGACAATTCCATAATTAAAATGTTTAAACTGCTACTTCTGCCTCATTAAATTGCTCCAAACAATTAGTGATCTTACACATCTTGATCGTAAGTACAGGCCTTGAACTCAGACTATGAGCAGGCAAACTTTCAGAAAATGTGAAAACAGTCGTGTCAAACTCTGCACATACATCATTCTGCACAGTGAAAGTCAAAGAAGTCAAATGTCCAACTGACGCAAGAGGAAACACTTTTTTTTGAATGGAGGGGCACTTTAAAAGTCCGTATTTTTGACTGCAAGTTGAACTTAAGGATTGGTGCAGGAAATCTAAAAATGATAATGATGATGATGGCCTAAATTAAATGAAAATAACTGTAAATGTTTCAAGAGCCCAAACTTTGAAACTGTTTTTCAAATGTTTTTAAGTCTTGTTTAATTGGTCTTGTCTTGAATAATTACTTAAAGTCCCTTTAAACAAAACAAAAAAAAGTTTTTTTGTCACATATTGTTACTTAACTTGGATGCCTGAGCTTCACTGTGCAGCACGATGCTTGTGTAGAGTTTGATAAGCAGCAGCTGTTCTCTATCTCCTGAAAATCTGAGTTTAAGATGTGTCCGTGCAAGCATGATTTTCACAACTTCGAAGCTAGTCATAGTTCAGTAATCAGCTTACACAAGTGAGAAGTGGAAACTTGAAATTTCCAGCACACTTACATTGAGACATAGGAGATGTCTTGTGTCCAGCTGTTCAATTTTGAAATGAATATTTGCATGTTATTCCGGTACTTTTCAGAAGAGTAGGAAGAAATAGCTGTGCTTTTATGAAATGTTTAGCTAGTTAACAGAGGTTTATTTGTGGAGGGAAAAAAAGCACAGAGACACAAGTTATTATTCATAGTAGAGTGTTTTTATGTGTCTTAAAACATGTCTGGAAGGGATCATTTCCATAGTGACAATAACAATAATACACCTTAGTTTTGACTAATGTTTTTGTCTTTCATTTCAACAATCTCAGTCTGGTGTAGAGCCAAAATCCTTTCCAGAAGAAAGTGCTGCCTGCTTAGGAGTGACTTGAAGTGATTCATCATTATATTTCAAGCTGAGGCTGTATGAAGACAAACTTATTATTGGTAGGTTTGAGGAACAGTAAAACAAGAAGTTGAGATAAGTTTCTGTAATTCCGAAATTATTGCTTCACATCATGACAAAATTGTATTTGAGTGGGACAACTGTGTGTAATGATTTTCAAATTCTTGCTCACGAACCTTTTTGGAGAAAAAACATCAATGTATCCATGGAGATGCCCCTGCTCAAAACAACACAAAATATTCCTTGTATGGAAAAAAATCTAAATATAGTTTGCATGGCCCAGCATCACAAATTTATGTTTGTTTGACCTCTCGTATGTATCAAGTAGTCTGTGAGTTAGACAAGGACAAATTCAGATTCTGAGTTCTGGGTGTGATGTCCTTAACACTGTAGTTTCTGACAGTTTGTTTGATTAATCCCTAGATACCTATGGCCTCACTCGAGTGAGTCCTTGTTGGTTTCATGCTACTTTTTGCATCAGTACTTCTACAGTACATATATACCAACAATGCTCTATTACAGTAAGATTAATGATTATGGATCTTTGCGAGACTTGTGGTGTAGAACGACAATCTAAAGTACATTTGCCTTTGGAATAACACGATAACAGAGTTTTCCAACAGCTGTGATTACTGAACTTTGGATTCAGTGGTAGATGTTTAACTTTTGGATCTGCTTTATTTTGTCAGTGATAACATTCCTATTTGGACATTGTATGATAATGAATAGCTGATTTTTTCAATCCAACATTCATAAAACTTTATATAAATGTTCCTGAGGGGCAATTTGTTTTACAGTCCAACATGAATACATACAATACATCATACTCAACATACCACAGGATCCATATCGCCTATGCTGTCACCATGATTCATGCGGAAAAGAAAGAATGATGCAATGACATCCGGGGTTACAGTTTGTTTAAGAAACCAACAACAGGAACAAAGGACAATCTGTATCTGTTAGTGCTACCTTTAGGGAGACTAAACCTCTGCCCTGATGGAAGCATCTGAAAGTCAATGTATAAAGGATATTGAGGGTCCAAAACACTAGTCTGTGCCTCTGAGACGACCCTCACTTCATACAGGTGCTAAAGGTCATTAAGGTTAGCATCAATAATTTAGCTCAACATTTTTTTTCATTTTGTTTCTATTTTTTAAGAATAAGACCAAACCAGGAAATCCTAAAAAGGACAATAAAAGAATACAACAAAACTTAAAAAGAAGTTGTGATTTGCCTTTTCACAAACAGCAGCTGTATGTGGATCAAATTTAAGCTTCTCGCCCAGGACAGTGCCCAAATATTTATACTGCTGCACTGGTGCCACTGATTCACACTTAATCACATATTGGGCAGGGGGAAAGGGCTTCCTCTGAAAATTAATAAACATTTCTTTGGTCTTAGCCACATTTATTTGGAGGAAAGACTGGTCACACCAGTTAACAAATTCATCAAGGACTGGGCCATGGTCTTGCTCCACGCCCTACAGAAGACTCACGATAACAGAGTCATTGGCATACTTGAGGACAAATATTGAAACATGATTGCAATCATTTGTGTACAAAATGAATAAAAGTGGTGAAAGCACACACAGCGTTGAGGGGATCCAGTGGAAGATGAGAGTTTACTGAACAAGGTTCCATTAACCCAGACTCTGAGATCTGTTTGGTAAGAAGACAGTGAGCCAACAGACTGTACTAAAATCCATATTAAAATCAGATAAGAGCCTCTGTGCAAGGACATGTGGCTGAATACAATTAAAAGCAAAAGAAAAGTCAATAAAAAGCAAATGTGTACACTTCTTATTTCCCTCCAGGTGCCTCAGTAGATTTAAAGTAGCAATAACATCTCCATTCCCCTTCTTGCCCTGTGGACAAAGTGTAAGGGGTCCAACATGTCATCCACAATGTTTTCATAACAAGGGACGTAGGGGAAACCGGGGGATAATCATTTAGTGCCTTAGGAGACTTTACCTTTGCCTCTGGCACCACAATAGACTCCTTCCACATGCTAGAGACATTCTATTGTTCCAAAGAGGACTGGAAAATAAATGAAAAAATACTGCACAGTTGCCAGGAATAATACTTCAATAAACTTCCCCTTTTGCCATCAGGACCAGGGCTTTTCCTCTCTTTAATACAACCAAAAGATTTACACACAACCACCTCATATAATCTTACAGCCTGCAGGCCCTTTTCTAAAATTAGAAGGCTCATCATTGAAATCATAAATATCAAACCTAGATTAGAATTTGTACAACTCTTGCGTCAATTCAGCATCAGCCTTCTCAGAATACAATACTTTTCTGTCTTTGTCCTGCATCCCAACCATGAAATTGATCAGTGGCGGTTCTAGCTTGTATCACGGCCTGGGCGAACCCCTTTTCACCCCGCCATCCCAAATAAATAGATAGATAGATAGATAGATAGATAGATAGATAGATAGATAGATAGATAGATAGATAGATAGATAGATAGATAGATAGATAGATAGATAGATAGATAGATAGATAGATAGATAGAAAGAAATAACAACTATACATATCAAAATTATTACTATATTTATAAATAAAATAAAGAATCCAATTATCATGAATATAACGAATTGCTAATAAAAAACTAAAAAATACAAGTAGAGCGCTAGAGTCCCTCGCTCCTCTGGCTTTCAGTGGGGAGACCTGAGGTCAACCTACCCCTGCCCATCTCCACATCTCCTATTTCTGACTGTGAGATCTTCTCAGCAGGAAGAAGCTGCTAGTTCAAAAACTCAAACGAGGGCACCCACTTCAACACGGTTAACTGACCCACACCCAAACCAACCGTGTATTCAGCTCACCCTCCACTTTCCTTTTATACCTTGTTATCTCCCTCATAGTAAGACAGCCTCTTCTGATTAAGAACATGTTTAAGTGATTTTAAGGGCTTATTATAGGGGAAAATACTACATAACATTGTCAGAATGGTGATAATTCTACTTTATGTTTATTAATGAGGTTGTAGTGGGTGGTGGTGGTGTAGTGAACTGAACTGATGTGTGTTATATTGAAAAGTGTTCCTAATATATTGGCCTCACATGTATGTTAATGGAGTAGACAAAATATTAAGAACACCATTAAATTTAATGCACCCTAGTACACCATCACCTACTACGACCTCAATAATAAACATAAAGTAGAATTACTGATGTGTGAGTTTGTAAATATAGTTATATTTAACTACCCACAGTTTATATTCCCCTGTTTTATGATATGATTGTTTTTTCTTTTGTTTATAAATTTCTTTTTCTTCCAAGTTCTTCTTTTTGTTGAGCATTTTGTAACTTTGTTAAGAAAAGTGCTATAGCCTATTACGGATGCGTTTTGCTGTAAATATGTTTACACTGAGAAGGATATGGGGCTGTATACAGAGGGCTCATTCACCCAGCTGTATACAGAAACATGAATGAGTCCGACCCGCTTGAGGCAGGGTGGAGAAAGTAGCCTACATCACGGGCAGTCCACCTCTGCCTGACTAACTTGAAACTTGTCACGTTATAACATGATGCTGATGTGTTTTTCTTTTTCTGGGGTGGCAGCAATACGTTTCCGTGCTATATAAATAAAGTGTATCATTATTATTATTATAACTTTAAAGAGTGGTCTGACTGGACCGCATAACGTCCTGGCGGGAGAAGCTTCTGAAAAGAAACTTCATTCTTCATTTACTGGCAACGCATTTTTTCCAAGAATCCCAAAGGCGAAGATACACAATACACACAGATACACGTTTCAGCTGCTGAGGAAGTTTTTCCTCTAAATTTGGAACAATGACGCCTGAATGGAAAAGAGTAGTAGTGTGGGGATATAACAGGAGTCTGTAGGGAGGAAGCAGAGAGGTTAGTTTCGCGGTGTACAGATTTCGCAACTACTTCATGCTTCCTTGTTGAGGGCGCGGCTTGACATGACAGCTCCCTCACCGGAGGAACAATATCGTCGACTTGGTCAGAATGACGTCAGCATTTCCTTTTCTCAACTTTCAAAATAAATCTCTTACTCGAGAATGATGCACCTTCTCCCGAATTTGATTGATTGTTAAATAAATTATTTTGTTAAATATAAGATGTGATATTGCAACTGATATATACATATATACACGTGTGTGTGTGTGTGTGTGTGTGTGTGTGTGTGTGTGTGTGTGTGTGTGTGTGTGTGTGTATGTGTGTGT
This sequence comes from Scomber scombrus, assembly GCF_963691925.1. NCBI lineage: Eukaryota > Metazoa > Chordata > Actinopteri > Scombriformes > Scombridae > Scomber > Scomber scombrus. Next base: position 19,735,436 of record NC_084972.1, read on the forward strand.
GTGTGTGTGTCTGTGTCTGTGTGTGTGTGTGTGTGTGTGTGTGTGAGTGAGTATATGTATATCATGAGTATATATATATATATATATATATATATATATATATATATATATATATATATATATATATATATATATTATATATTATATATTATATATTATATCTATCTAACTATATATATATATATATATATATATATATATATATATATATATATATATATATATATATATATATATATATATATATATATATATATATAGTTAGATAGATAGATAGATAGAGAGATAGAGAGATAGAGAGATATATACACATACACACTTCTTGCGTAAACCATAACAATGTAATCAAATGAGGGTTTGAGCAGGACTGTATTCAGTATCTGACATATATTAATGTCTTGGCCACATTTATGATCCAGTGTTTATTCAGATTCTATTTAAATCATACACCTTTCAGTGCTCACTTTGCCTACAGTAGGCCTGCTTTAAAAACTAGCAAAGCTAAGTGGATGTCTGACAGCTTAATCCAGCGTTTCTCAAAGTAGGGTCCAGGGACCCTAGAGATCCTTGTTGGGGATCCAGGGGGTCCCCAGCGAAAAGGGGAATCATTTATTTTCATTATAACTCCATCCATAAGTAACACAATGCATGACTATGTTGGTCATGGGTTTCATACACTTCCTGCAATAAAACTTCTAAAAGCAAAAAACTGATCAGATAAGGGACCCTGGGACAAAATCTTATCAAATAGGGTTCTGCGGTCTAATTTGTGTCAGTTTAGGGGTCCTTGACTTGAAAATGTGAGAAGCTCTGGTTTAATGGCTCTGCTTTATCATTGCACGACTGCCATGAGGGCTTGTCATTGCATGCTTTAATGTTGAACGTGAGTGTAAAATCCTGTTGTTGACCTTGACTGCAGCTTGACTCACTGGCTTCATGTAGTTGAGCGTCAGTGTAAATCCAGTGTCAGACTGATACTCCTCGCTGTCAGCTGGATGCGTCTCTGCAGGTCAGGGAGTGGAGCGGCAAAAAAACAGGAATTTTGATTGGAAAAGAATTCAGATTTTGAGACTGTCGAGCAAACAACAACAAAACCTCCAGTTTCAAAGCTAGGTAAGATTGTTTAACATGTCTTTTAATGAAGTGATAGTGTTTAGATAGATAGCTGTTATTACAAACTTTATGAATGACTGATCATGTACTCTCGCTGTAAATCACAGCTCATCCATTTAGTTGTGCTTTCTTACATTATAGGAGTTACATTTCTCAGTTTTTAAACTTTTGAAGTAGTTGCCCAGTGATGTATTAAGAGTGGGAATATAGTTCTATATATAACGATATAATTACTGGACCATTTGCATTTACGAATTAATTAAAGAATTTTGACAAAATGACATTTAATTGTACTTATTTTGTTTATTTTCTGGCATGTTTATTTTGTGTATGGCTCTAGGGGGCTGAACATTTCCATAGTTGCACCACATGTTGGAGCAAGTCACGTCTTGTCCACAGATTTTTTATCTTGACTCACTTATTTTTCCACTGGCTTTATATCTCAATACGTTTCACAGTTACTCTAGATCTATATATATCAAACTTCATTCATCTGAAACTGTAGATAAAAAAGCAGCAACTGCTAAATCACAAGGCTCGGAAAGAAAACAGACAGCTGAGTTTTCTTTCCTCAGTTCCTTGTGTTGCATTTCTCACTTTAAACAAGCTTGAATGTTTACAATGTCCATGCCACTTTTGACAAGCAGTGAATCTCTTATTGCTCTTTCTGTAAAATCTCAACATTCCTTCTCTGTTTCCCCTCACAGAGCTCCTGCTGGTTCTGCAGAATGTTCTCACTGAGGAAAATATCTTATAGGTAGCACACGATCACTGTGGACTGTGGTGTTGAGATGGTCACGTGGGCTGCCTTACTGACAATATGCGTATGGATACAAACACAAACTGCTTCAGGACAGCGCACATGTCCAGCTATTCCTCCCCGCAGGCCGGTGGATTTCACAGTAAATTACTCCCTCCCCTACTTCCAAACAGAAAAACCTATACAGAACATAGCAGTGAACTTGGACTTGCAAAACCTAGATGTGTATGTTGCATCACAGAATGTGATAGAGGCTGTGAACGGCACCCTAAAAAAACTATGGGGGGTGAAAACTGGACCTGTTGGCAGTCCTGATTGTGAAACCTGTTCGCTGTGTGACATAGAAACAGATCCTGGGGATCCAGTGGACACTGACAATGAGGTTTTACTTTTGGATCCCGCTGGATTTCTCTTACCCTACCTGTACATTTGTGGGAGCACTCAACATGGGATCTGTTACTTCATTGACATTAGCGTTCCACAGCCTAAGCCTCAGTGTTTATACAAAAAAGAGCAAAACTCTCCGTCTAACTGTCCTGACTGTCTGGCCAGCCCACTTGGCACTAAAGTCACTATTGTTGAACAGGGAGCCACATCGTTCTTCTTTGTTGCAGCCTCTGTCAATGGCAAAGTAACAGAGCGATATCCAAGGAGATCAATATCAGTGTTGAGGCCGCTTTCAACTGAAGATGGCTTTGATATGATCATTAATGGCCTGACAGTGCTCCCCAGTCTACAGGACTCTTACAGTATTGATTACATCTACAGCTTCTCCACCAAGGATTATGTCTATTTTCTGTCCATGCAGAGGGAAAATCCCTCAGATAGCAACTCAGCTTTTCAGACTCGTCTGGGACGACTGCCGATATTAATTCCTGAGACCTGGATGTACAGAGAAGTGGTCCTGTATTGCCGGTATGACCCAAAGCGCAGGAGGAGAAGGAGAGAGGATTACAGGGACATTGTGTATAATGGGCTACAGGCGGCCTACTTTGGGCGAGCAGGGAAGGACTTGGTTAATGAGCTGAGAGTGTCCGAGACAGAAGACATTTTATATGGGGTGTTTGCAGAGGTGAATGAGCGCGGTGAACCTCAAAAGAACTCAGCCTTGTGTGCCTTCCCTTTGACCAAAATAAACCAGAAGATTGACGAAGGCGTCGACGCCTGCTGCAAGTCAGGTACAGAGCAGCTCTCCAGAGGAGTCTGTCACTTCCAGGCCTGCGAGAGCTGCCCACATGAAGTGAGTAACTGTTTTGTTTTTTAACCTGACTGTCATCAGAGCACAGGGACAGTACAAAGGTCGCCTTGTGCCCAGACAGGAAGTGACCTATCCAGACAAACAGTGTGTAATTAAGTCACCTGGGATCAGAACAGGATAGTTTATCATTGAGCTTACAGGTTTATATTTTATATTGTCTTGAGCAATAAAGGACAGCTATTGGTTAGCACTACAGTCAGTACACACACTAAATCTTTACTCTTTTACTAAAACATTGTATAAAAGGTGTGTAGAGAAAGATCAGGCCTAGAAGAGAGAACTGGGAGGGGTGGATGACTCAGTACTGTGACCTGCACGTTGCCACACCGTTTCTCTGCTCTGTTAAGTTTTTTTCTCAGTGAAAGAGTGGCAGCTCTTTACAGTACAGACATCTGATATGAATATTGTTTAATCAGATATGTATATTAAGATACATGTATTCATTTATAATAACACCTAAAAATTTCTTTTAATAATTTATTTAATCACAGTGCTTACATGAAATCTTACAACTGCTGTGATTTTCATTTTTAAAACTGTGTTTGGTTCCGTACCCTGAATTGAAAATGGAAGGTAAAGGCAGCTTTGCAGGTTGCATCCAAGAACAACATGCAGAGTTTACTCTCAGAAAGACGGAATAGGGCATTGGGCTATGGTTCCCAACAAAATAATAAAGGTGTGGTCCTTTCCTTTTATGGAGTTCAGACTGTCCTTTGAGCTATGTGTACACCTACAGGAATGTGTGCCAATAAACACAAGTTATAAATCCCGCTGATAAAAAGGTGGAATTTCAAGGGGAGGGTTGGTGTTTGACTGTGCCTGGCATATACACATTTTATTTGAGCAGGAAATAGGAAGAATATCGAAGAAGTGAGAGCCAGGGAGAAATAATAACAATCCTGTTGTCTTAAAATGTTAGTATCAAGTGCTGCCTTAGATCAAGTAGTGTATTTTGTGTTTTACTTGTAGACATGTTTTCAGGTTTAAAATGCCAAACTGCAACGTGACTGAAAAGATCAAATGACCTGAATTTAAGGCACTCAAATGGTTGGAAACGAACAGGGGGCATGCTGGGGCAGGTTAACTAAATTGCTTTGCAGTGGAATGTTTACCATTAGTTTAACATATCCTGTTTTTTGGGTTTTTGGTTGTTGTTTTTTTAAATTTTTAGCTTTAATTAACTACCGTGACTCACACTCTGCCAACCATCCACACCTATCTCTCATTTACTGCTTTGTGTGTGTGAAAGTATGTAAAGTCCAGTTTCAGTTGTGGGCAATCTGCACTGAGAGACAGAAGCCAAGTCAACCCTTGGAGTTAGAGTCACTGCTGTTTTATGACCTTGTTCCTCTCACATCTTCTTGCAGTGACCGGAGGCTAGAGCAGTTACTCTCTAAAGGGATAAATTAGGATTCTCTCTGCTTCCACCCCTCTTTCTCTCACACACAAGAGTATATGCATGTCTTTATATGTTCCTACAAGGAGAGTGATGCTGACAGAGATCCATTTCTAACCATGTACCAACACTTCTTTATCTATCTGTACAGAGCTCTGAGGGTAATGACACATGCAGTGCCAAACCCACTCTGGTGTCAAAGCCATACCATAGACAAGACCTCTTCAACAAGAAGATGAGTGATGTCCTGTTCACCGCTGTCCTGGTCACCACAATTGGGAATCATACACTGGGCCACTTTGGTACCTCAGATGGCAGGATACTCCAGGTAGCAAGATGTCTGGGGATAAAATAGTAAAGAAAGTTGTGACTTTCAATAGAGTCATTTTGTTGTGTGCTAATTTCCATAAACTAAAGATCTGTACATTTTTAGTCTGTCAGCTAGAAACAGGTGTACTCCAAAAACATTAATATCCATGTGACAAAACCTCTTTGTTTTAGGTCATTCTGTCGACGTTCAGGCCTATTGTTTTTGCCAACTATTCTCTTGGAGAGACCCATGTATCCAGGGCAGCAGCTGTGTACTCAGAGGATTCACTTCTTTTTGTAGTTGGAAATAAGGTACATTTTGTGTAATATCAACTGCAACTTATCTTTTAGCTTGTGTTTTTCCCAACTCAGCCCCTATTAATCTTTTTTTTTTAAACCTTTCACTTCCTTCCTATCCTTGTTGTCCTCTCTCCCTGATCAAGATGTTCAAGGTGCCATCTGTTGGACCGGGTTGTGCACATTTTATGACATGCTCCATGTGTCTGATGGCTCCACGCTTCATGAACTGTGGGTGGTGTTCAGGAATCTGCTCAAGGCAACATGAGTGCACATCGAAGTGGAACAAAAACTCTTGTGCCCCTGTCATAACAGAGGTAGAACTGCTACTTGGTGTAACTGATGCCAATGCAACAAACACCATTAATCAGAGTTTGTACTAAGACAGTGATTGCTATTCTGGATGTGAATCCTTTCCTTTGCAGTTTTTCCCTAAAACGGCACCTGCTGGTAGTGAGACAATGCTGACGTTGTGTGGTTGGGAGTTTCAGTCTCCTCTGCGACCAGCCATCATAAGCGGAAAAACCCATATCATCACAGTGGGCTCTGGGACCTTGTGCACTGTCCTGCCTGAAAAGAGCAATAGTCAAGTGTAAGTTGTACACATGCAAAATAGATACATTGCTGCACACAGTTCAACATTTAATGTTGAGAGTCCTGCACATTGCTGACCACAAGCTATCAAATGAACTGTAGTGCTGAGGTTTCAGTGACCAAGCAGTAAGGCCCAAGAACACCAGGTGTGTAAAAGAAAACAAAAGAAAGAATTTATTTACAACTTAATTTTAATTTAACAAAAATGTATTTATTTATTTAGATAGGAAAATGAAAGTAATTTCAAAACTAGGGTCTTTTAACTTAAATTGAAGTCAACTAAACAAATAACAACCTAAACTGATCTCTGTAACTAGCCTACCAAATGACAAAAAGGATGGTTTGTATCCACAAAGGCTAGCCTACACAGACATACAAGGGGGGCAGGAATAAACTATTAAATCTATATCACAAATTAACTTTAATATCAACAAAGATTTCAGTCAATAGTTATAATGAAACTATTTACAACCAAACAACTGTTGAACCAAGAAGAAAAGATAGATACAACAATTGCCAGGTACAGCCAGCCCTCCTCTGGGCAAATCAGTCCCTTTTCTGTCCTATAATTGCAGTGCCATCATTGTTCAGGTTTAATTAATTTTAAAACATTCAGAACAAAGGGAATTAAATGTATAATTTGCCATATTTGATTTCAACAAGCTCTGAAATGTCACTCATACTGAATGACCAAACCAACATTGATTTCTGTGTGCGCTGCAGACAGATTTGAAGGCTCTAGAAATTTTAATATTATAGTGCCCTATATTGATGTTAAATCAGAGCCACCATCAGGGTGGTGGAAAAGTTCAGATTTTTATAACATTTTTCCTTTCTTTTAGCTCCTACCACAACATGTCATGAGCTAATAAAAATTGCAATTTTCATATTAGAGACAACTTATTTTTCAGGCTTTTAATAATTAATTTAACTTAAGAGGGAAAATAAATTTCAGAGCGTTCGGAACATCTGTGTTAGGAACATCTGAAAAAAATCTTTGGACTAAATTTGGACTAAATTGATTAAATTCAGAAATTTGCAAATATTCCATTTTTAAACCAAATGCAGCATTTACAAATGTCTTTGTCATAGAAGTATTCAAAAACAAAACTGTTAGAGGAGTATCATGTAATGGACAAACACAGTAGTTGTAGCATTCTCTTGTGTATGGTTCAAACTGTTTTTGAGTACAGTAAATGTTTTTGTTAAGTAGCTACAATTGTAACTCTGTCAAGCTGTTGGCTCACTGGAATATTTCCAGCTACAGAATTCATAGACACATTACCCTTTGAATCATTTATACAGGCTAGTTTGCAAGATTCATGACAAAACGCCAAACCAGAACCTTACAGTCATTCTGGAAGTGCATGAAGGTGACGTGGAGGGCCGATACTCAATTGAAGGCACTGAGCGGGTGCATGGCTTCTCTTTTGTGGTGAGTTAATTTTTATACAATTGAAACAGTTTTAAAATTATGTATCAACACACATTTATTGATCAAAATAATATGTAGACTGTCATGTTATACTGTGTAAAGTGATAAAATAATCACTGTGTAATCAGGAGCCAAGCATAACAGAAATCCTACCTGACTATGGACCCGTGTTTGGAGGAACGCTGGTTACATTGACAGGCAAATATCTTGGGTGTGGGATACAGAGAGATGTTTTCATTGCTGATAAGAAGTGTGACATTCGCAGGTGAGCAACATAGAGGACTCGTTCTCTCTTTCATGCTAACTCATGGCTATGGTCAACACCACATTAATGTCACTCAGACATCCCTTTAGTGTGGAACACATTTGGTTACTGTGATTTTGATTCTTTTCAGTGTTTCCGATGGAAGTGAGACTTTACCTTCAATTGTCTGCCAAACAGCGGCTGGAACAGGTGTAGGGAAGGTACCTGTGAAAGTTGTCATTGACAACTTTGAAGTTACTACCACTAAGATGTTTTTGTACAAGGAAAACCCTATTATAACTTCTGTATATCCTCACTGCAGTTTCAGAAGGTAGGACACAAACTAAGTAATACAACTGAAAATAATACCCTCTATTGCCTCATCATATAGTAGAATAGTAAAGCAATATCAATGTTATATTTAACAATGCTAATTTGTACTGTCACACAGTGGCTCCAAGCTGGTGATAGAGGGTCAGAATCTTGACTCTGCCCACAAAACTGTGGTCCAGTATATTTCCAAAAGTCACCCCATGGAGCCTCATAAAGAAGTACGTTTTTTTCTTTGACTTTATCCTACAACTACATTGTTGAGCTAAATTAAGCTCATTTAAATTCAAACCAATGAATTAAACTTTGTCCTGTGAGCTGTGAGATGAAATATAACCTAAAAACTATAAACTATTTACTATAACACATCAACTGAAGTGAAGTTTGTTGAACTGGAATTTCATCATCGAATAGTCAGCCATAATCTCATACTCATACTTTTGAAGTATTCTTATTATGCCAAACAGTTTGTTGTGATTTCAAACACTATTTCATGTACTGATTTTTCTTCAGGTCTGCAACCGCAAGGCAAATGCCACCCATATGGAGTGTCAAGCTCCTCCTATGTCACAGGATATGTCAGAGGAAAAGTCTGACACTGGAGAGATTTTAATTCACATGGACGGAAAAAGAAACATCTGGTCGAGACGTTTTGACTACCATCCCAATGCCAAAGTCATTCCCTTTGAAAATGATGACAATGTATTACTTCTTAAGCCAGGAGAGACTGAGGTTTCACTGCATGTATGTTTTTCTCCCCACATCTATTTATATAACTCGATTTGCAACATGTTAGCATTCAAATCTCATATCTTCTGCATGAAACCTACAAATTGTGTTTTAACTTTTAAACTTCTTTCTCACCTAACAACAGCATAACAAACTGAATACTGTGAACTCATGTATGAAGATCACAATGACCATTGGGGGTGTGAGTTGTAAAGTTCAGGTTCTGTTAAATGAGCTGACCTGCAGGATTCCTAAAGGCCTTGTTATCCCCAGTGAGGGATTGCCTGTCAAAGTGAGAAAATCAGCTTTTTAAAAATAAACTCTAACCCAAATATATGCACATTTATACTGTAATTAAATCATTACATTTAACATGAGCTATTACCTGTTCCACTCCACAACTGTAGGTATCTGTAAACGGGGATGTTTTTGATGTTGGTACTGTGATCCCTGATGAGTACAACTACAACACAGTTATTGTGGGCATTGTTCTGGGTATCCTTGCTGCCTTGGTGGCAGGCGCTGGACTCGCATTACTTGTGATGGTCCATTTGAGAAAGAAAAAGAGAGGTGAGAAAAATTCAACTACACCATGTCTTGATATATTTTAACTTGCAAATAATAATCTGAAAAAATGAACTCCTAATGGATTCTCATTCTGTGCCATGGTCTGTTTATTATTAACTTAACAAATGACAAATGACTTTTTCCTCCAACCTCATTGTATAATTTTGGAAGTTATTGTTCAGCAATTTTCATTTTCAAATGTATTCTTTTAGCCAGCATAGAGAATCGGTTATCAACAATGCTTTCACGGAGCCGATTGGGCAGCAATCCAGATTTTTCACCAACAGGTGACTATAGACGGGGTGAGACTCTCCATTTCACTAATTTATTCATTCATCAATCCATATTACAAATATAAATCCATTCTTCCTTCTATCCATTCCCTCTCCTCTTCTCCATCTGATATCTGCACACCCAGTGCTGCAGTAGCCCTCAGAAGTTCAGTTCAGTTTATTGTCACTTCCATCACACACCTTCGGCATATACAGAAGCAAGATACCGTTCTCCAGATTCATGATGTTGTTCAAACAACAGGCAGACACACTGTGAACAGTCACTCATAAAAAGAAAAGGAACAAAATAAAAGAGACATTTAAACACATTTTAAATACTTTATATTTGTGTATTTATACTTGCAGAGACTTTTAAAGAAATACATGCATGGAAAAAAACATAGGTAATCTGTCACCAAAGTAATGGAATAAAACAGCCTGTTCAATGAAGGGTAGAATCTTTGTGGATTGGGATTGTTTGAGAAAATTGAAAGAATAAACCTTTTATATTCTGTTGGTGAAGAGTTGGTTTGGGTGGCACCAAAATATGCAATTGACTGTTAAGTATAACAATTTTATACAGCCCAGCTCACTTTAGTTGTTCCTCCCTTGTGTGTGTTTTCTCTGTGTGCTACAGTTGATCTGGCCAGTCAAACGTCAGGTTCAGGAGGAATGGCGTTCCGTGGTTTACTGTACGCTGCCAGCTATGACCATCTGGCCATTCCTCTAGTTCCACGGGACAATATTTCATTGGTCAGTTTAAGCTCTGAACTCCTTGAAGAGGTCAAAGATGTCCTGATCCCTGCTGAGATGCTTCGAATTGAGGATAGTCAGATTATTGGCAAAGGTGAGCCTTGTGGATTTAATGTTGGTCCTTTCTTTGTTTTTCTTTTAGCACAAAAATACTTAAATACTTTTTTTTCTCCATCCTTTGTATTCAGGTCACTTTGGGACAGTATATCATGGATACCTCATAGACAGCAATAAGCAAGAGATCCACTGTGCTGTTAAATCATTGAACAGTATGTTAAAACCTTATAATGGAAATGTTCATTATATGAGCTCTTACCAGTTGGATTAGTCTGTATAAGAGAATTTGTTGTATTAATAGGGATCACAGATTTAGGAGAGGTGGACCAGTTCCTCAGAGAAGGCATCATCATGAAAGGTTTCCACCACCCTAACATCCTGTCTCTGCTGGGCATCATGCTGCCTAAAGAAGGGCTCCCTCTGGTGGTTCTGCCATATATGAAACATGGGGATGTGCGTCATTTCATCCGCTCTGAAAAAAGGGTAAATTACAATGAAGCTCTCTGGACCAGTTGGGTCATGACCAGGAATATTTGCTCTGTTCCCCTGACGAGGGATTTTACTATTTTAACACATGTTCTTTGCGCTGGTCAGCTGTTTTACTATTTCTTTGTCATCTACAGAACCCGACAGTAAAAGACCTGATCGGCTTTGGGCTGCAGGTTGCCAATGGGATGGAGTATTTAGCCCAGAAGAAATTTGTCCACAGAGACCTGGCTGCACGTAACTGCATGTGAGTGTGAATCATACACTGATTACTGGCCCATGACATGTCAGTGAAAAAGCTTGGTCTCACCCACCAAGAGACCATTTCATTGTCTGCTGAAAAACCGATGTGTCATCAAGGTGTATCATAAAGGTGCAGTCAAGGTAGTCTTTCTGATTTATGTGGTCTGTTCATTTGTCCATGCATATTAAAAGAACAGGTTGATATTTTGAAAAAATTTCTTAGATACAATTGGTACATACAATGGATACTGTTCTCATTGTCTGACTTTTCACTTATTCTGGATCCCACCTGTACATCAGACCTCTAATGGGGTAATGATTTTCTAAATTGGCCTAAATTAAGGTTCTGTCTGGATCCTCTTGAGGATGCCTTCACTCTAAATATACGTTGTCCAAACAGGGGCAGCCTTTCTTTAAGCTTTTCCTTCTCTTTTCAGGCTGGATGAAACCTTTACAGTGAAAGTGGCTGACTTTGGCATGGCGAGGGACATCTATGACAAAGAGTACTACAGCATTCAAGATCATAAACGGGTAAAGCTGCCAGTGAAGTGGATGGCCATTGAGAGCCTGCAAACACAGAAGTTCACTACCAAATCTGACGTGGTGAGTGTACATAATCCAGTTGACTGAAATGTTAATTTCATTTATGTTTACAACTGGCTTACACTGCTTATGTGTTTTACAGTGGTCATACGGTGTCTTGATGTGGGAGTTGTTGACCAGAGGTGCCAGCCCATATCCAAATGTGGACCCATATGACATCACACACTACTTGTTGAAGGGACGTCGGCTTCCACAGCCACAGTTTTGCCCAGATACTCTGTAAGAATCATATTTGTTTCAGCATCTTTGGGAGATTTATTTATATGTTATATATCAGTTGTGGCCGTCATTCAATAGTTTACTTACTGGCTTAAATATTTGCTCATGTACTTCTTCGGTGAATCATTCCACAGCTATTCTATCATGTTGACATGTTGGGACCCAGAGCCTGAGTGCAGACCTAGCTTCCATAACCTGGTTACAGAAGTACAACACATCCTGTCCTGTCTGGAAGGAGAGCACTACATCAGTCTGAAGGTTACCTATGTCAACCTAGACCAGCCAAGGCCTTACCCTACACTGACTGGATCTGCAGATGAGGCCGAGAACTCAGACTTGGACAGAGACAGTGATGCTGCCAGCTCAGGGTCTTGAAGCCCTAATATTCTCTGACAGGAACACAGCTGGTCAAAGCATACAGGAAAAGGGACAGCTTGCCCTGGATCCATTTATATGTGACATCAATTCTTGATCATGTCCACGAACCTGAGTTCATGAAGGTTTGGCTACTGATTTAAAAGACACTGTTGTACCTTAAACTCTTACTGGAGCTGAGACAAAATCACACTTGAAGTCCCCCATCCTGTTACTACATACTGTTTGTAGCTTAATAGACATAGCATGTAAATAAGAGGTTTTTTTAAATCATCTGAAGCACAAGTGTGAATGAGACAAAATGAATGTAGAATGTGCTTTTGTTTCAGATTTGTAGAAAAGGATGTAGGGGTACATTTTATGCTGTTATACATAAATATGTCTCTAAGTCAGTGTTTTAGACTGTTTAACAAGGGATTAATGAATGCTGACTTGTGCTCAGGAGTCAAGATTTATTAGGTTGTTTTTTTTGTCATATCTTTATAAATACATGTGAAATCAGTAGATTCACTCAATCTACTCAGATTTAGAGCAATCGATAATCAAAAATCTCTGCACCTTCTAAATTATACAGTAAGGTTTCTGTTCTGTGCAGATTGCAGCTGAGGCTTGGAAGCACAACCAGTATGTGTTTTACCAAGTACCTGTCATTATCACTAGAGGGCACCCAAATCATCCTTCCATAGCGTAAACACTTGCTGCTGCAGTGAAGTTCTGCACTACAGCAAAACCACACAACACAAAAAGGAGTTACACAAACTGTTCACCTGAATCTCAGACAGCCAAATGAGCTGTTTCACTTTGCAAATGTAACAATCTATCAACTCAATCAACATAGCATTACATTGTTGTTCATAATTGTTCATAATTCACAGTTTGGGAAATTGTTCTCATTTTCTCATATGTGATTAAAATGATCTTGGTACAGGTAATTAGACAATCTAAGGCATTTTATAATGTATGCACTGATTTTTTAAAAACTTTTGGACTGACAATGCAGTCTGGTTAAATCAACCAAAAGGGTTTATGTCATCCAACTTTCTTACTACCAGGGGTATACTTGATCATTTTTTGTCATTGCTGCATTTTTACTTCTTCCATTCAGGATCAAACTGGTGTTATTGCTTTGCTGTATTGGAGGTTGCACTGCAAAGAGTGTTTTATACAGATAAATGGTTGCACATAAACATATCAAACGTCTCCCTAGACTTTTTTATTTGCCTCATTCTGTGTGAGCACTAAGAAAAAGATTATGCTGCAGATGGGCAAACGAGACAGTTTTACCTAAAAACATCACCTAAAATATTATTCCTAACTATTTTAATAGTGTATTGGGGAATGCAGATCACTACAACGAAAGTAGTCCTTCATGAAAGAGGATCATCAAAGTTGCTGAAGAAAAAAAGACACTCAGTGCAATGACACAGGTCTGAGGCAGCAGCTCTGAGTTCAAGTTTGTTGTCCTCTGCCAGGTGGAGGAGATGAAAAGCATGCACACGGTTAGAGGTCGGAATTATGTAAGCTCAACCAGAGTGAAAACCACATGCTTCTGCCTAATCTGTGTATCTAGCATTTGTAATACTCTCTATGAATAATTTATGGGTCTAAAAAAAGATTATACTTTTTTTTTTTTTTATCCCTTGCCGTCAGGTACTGAAAAGATGGAAGAAATAATGAAGCTTTAGTTGTTTTCAGGTGGAGTGGGATTTGAATATGAGTTGATGTTTCAAGCTACTGCTTGAACAGAGAGTCAAAATTACGAATATTTTTTTGTTCTGAAAAAAAAAAGATCTGGCTACCACTGATTCAATCCAGATTGTTTATAAAAATGTATTTATATACAGTCCACAATTAAGTTTTGGTGGGGAAAACAACGGGTCAGACATGCAATAAATATTATGAGACACAACATGTGCCTGCACCTCAGCATGGTATGACACCCAAACAGTTCTGTCATGTGCTATAAAAGGCTCCCAGATGCCATGAAATAACCATAACTTTAAAGCAAGTATTTGACTTGATTTTTTGCGTAGATTAATCCTCATTGTAGAGTCAGTTTGCAGAGTGATCTTTGAATTAACCCACCAGTGCAGCCCCTGGGAATGTATGAAGCCACTGGAATTTCAAAATTAAATTCAGCATCAGACAAGGAAATGAAAAAGGGAGGACTGGCATCGGCATTAGGAATAAAAGAATACATTATTTTTTTATTTAAAAGAATACTAAGAGCGTTCTTGCATTTACGATATAGTTGTACTTTATTCTTAATTAACTAAGCTTAATTGGCAAGTGGCTGTGATCCATTATATATTGTTGATGAGACGTTCATATTTGTCATTTCATCCACTTCATGCCAAGTCAGATATATCAGAGCTTCAAGAAAAATCCACATTGATGGACTATGTTTACAAATTAGAAACAAGTAACTCTAATATTTATGTTCTAAGGCTCCTCTGAGCCACAGAAGACGTAATAAAACGAGTTTCACTGACTGAGCACCTACTGAAAAATCAAATACACAAGTTACAGTTTGGTCTGTTTTTCAGGAGCACCAGATATGTTCCTCCCTCATTACAAACACACACATACACATACACTTGAAGGAGAATAGCTGCACTGAACAAAATGAGCTCAGACCCCTAAAGTGTCTGGTCTAAAATTCCCTTTTTTTTCTTCAAGTGTATATATTTATACATTTTTTACACTCTTATTTCACACTGCCCTGGTTTTGAAACAGGGTTTTGGCTGAAATCTGCGACACTGCAAATATCATACAGCAGCTGTTGTGTGATACTGTGGCTAGCTCTTTCCTGTCGAGACTTAAACAACATTTTCCCACAGACTAAACCAGTGAACTAACACAAGAAGAAATATGGTTTTGGCAGCCAATTAACAAAATTTTAATTTTAGCTATAGATGCTATTCACAACGGATCAGTTAATGCATGTTCAGAAATGTGTTTGAGTGTGTGCTTTGGGCTGGCAAACATACACATGGTTAGTTATATATTATGAAAGAATATAATTGTTGGGGGATTTAAGTGAAGTGGAAGGAGGTTCAGTCACCTCCTCATGTACATATGTGCCATTTTTCCTAATCAGGAACAGAAAGGTATCAATAAGAAGCCAACAATCCTAAATGTGTCCTAAAAGTGACAAACATGATAGTTGTCCATTTGAATTAGTGGATAATGAGCATTTTTAGCCCAATGTAAACTAAATGTTCATCTTTCAAAATAAACGTTACATTTGGTTCAGCTTGTAACCTCTATTTTCCTCTCTCTTGACTGGTCAGAAACACAGCTGACAGGTCACTGGCCCACAGATAAACAATAAGTAACACAATATCAGGTATGTTTGAAAATAAAACTGAAGGGGCCCAGACAAGGTTGTGAGCTTGGGAGCAGTGTGGCACTGACCTTCTCACAGCAGAATAGTGATGAAGCTCTGCTGACATTCCTGCAACTCGTCTGGGATTCGTCTCGACGGGGATAATCCCACCACATAGTGAGCCTTTGGCCTTTATCGAAGTACCTGGAAACAGATATTCTGCACTGCAGCACTTTATATAAAATAGTCTTAGTATTAAGAAAAAAAGCTTTCCTGAGTTTTGAACTAGGCTGTGCTGTCACAGTCAAAAAGGGTTTCAACATCACTCAAGGTCTCTCAGTTTTTCAAGATATTGGTGAGATCAAGGAGGGAGAGGAGAGAAAGTATGAGAATGAAACAAGAGAATGCATATTTGATTTCCCCCCTAAAATATACTGTATATACACACAGTTTTGTCTGGTTTCTCTTTTTGTACCTTTGTATGCAGTGATTTAAATTTAAAGAGCACACTTCTACATTCCTCACCATTTTTGTGATTTTCTTAATCATGAAATCATAGTGAAAATGCTTATGCAAAACACATTTAAACTACTTGGTGCAATTACAGCAAAGCAAAAATGAAGAAGTTTCAGGTTGCATACAATGTTGAATTTAGAATTGTGCTTAAGCTTCCAAGTTGGACCAGTGCTAGTCACATGTTTGTCTTTTACAATGTTTCCAGCTTTCATGTGGAAGTAAATGTACAGATTCATGGTTCGGTTAAATGAATAAAAAAATGAAGTCATGATGGCATTAGCCCAGCCTACACAAAGTGACACAAAATATTCCTCTTGTTTTTGGAAGCATTGGAATGCATGTCTGTATCTGTTTTAACCCTGTATATATTTATATTGTCTTGTCCTTGTATTGTCTTGTGTTTTATTTTATTTTGTTTTTGTTGATGTGGACCTGCGGATGTGTCTGAAAGTAAAGTTTCATTGATGATGTATAAAAACTACTTTTTGCATCCTCATCTTAAAATCCTACTTTTTAAATTAACGTTTTTCTTAAGTAATGGGCTGAATACTTTCCATCTTGGAGTCAAACTCCCTGTGCAGAACATATTGCAAGTGGGTTTGTAGCCTTTCTCACACCTTTGTTCTCTGAATTGAATCTGCTATCCTTGAGCTTGTCTACCATCAGTAGATACCTGAAAGGCGATGCAATTTTCCTCCCTCTCCTTTGCGCTTCTCCATTATTGCATTGCATTCAGAGGAAAGATGAAGAACTGGGAGGTCACAGATGGAGAGAAGTGTTATGTTTGTTCCTGTCTCTGCTCTTTGAGTGAATGTCTCCACAGATGGGATTATATTGAAAGGAAAACACAAATTTGCAGAGCAATGAACACACTTTAGAAGCACAAGGCCAAGCCAGGCACATAGCTAACTATACTTGTTAAGAGGTTTTTCATCGTCTATCTTACTGTGGGTGTGCCAGGGTATTTTATGGCTTAAAAATGCATACTCTGCTGCTGCAGAGATTCATGCTATACACACTATATACTGTATAATTCTATTAAGACATCCACAAAAATGAAAAAAAAATTCAAATACGTTATTTTAAATATATACTGCCCTTTTAATGCATTTCACCCTTGATCTGGTTTTCATATTTTGACTTATAGTTATTTCTGCATAAATAATGAAACAGATTTCGTCAACACACATGCTTATTAATTTTTCATGTAGTACCATTAAGCTGCACATATAGCCACAAAAAATGTATATTCACACACAGTACTGTTAGAAACACTATGTTTCTCTCATATTAAATCCGTAAATATACTGTGCACTGTTTATGCCTCATTATACCACGTCATGTGTATGTATGTAGGTATTCTGTTTTTTGTTTTGCTTTGTTTTTCCTTTGGATCAAAGATCACCTTAGTTATTGTAAATGTAAAACACATGTTTGGCACCCCACAGCTGGGGTGATCAGGGGACCACAATAAGGAAGGAACATGATGATTGGGTAACAAGGTGATTACGAGTGTTCATGGGTGTGGCAGGAAAAACAGGACAAGGCTGACAAGGCTAACACAGCCACAGAACATATGAGCAGGGGAAAGCAGGCTGGGCAGGGCTACAGGAACATGTGAGGTTACCAATCAACAAGAATAAAACCAAATCAAGGCAGAGATAAAACTACCACAAATGGCAAATGCAGGTATCACAAACAATATGTAACCCAGAGCACATTCAAAACCCACTCAATTCTCTTTATCACTGAGACAGAACAAAGCTGTGTGAGTTCAGACCAGAGTGAAAACAAAGGCATACCAACCAAAATAGGCACCCCAAATAATCATCATGCAAGGGTTAGGGTAATGGTGTCTTTAAACCATAGACTGTGCTTTAAACAGACACAACTCATATCAGCTCCCACTTATCCTGTCCAAACAAAAAGGGAGAAAAGCCAGAGTGCCTCTGGAGGACCAGTGGAGAATGGCAGCTAGGGACACAGTGTCAGACTGAGAACAGACAATAACAATTACATTTTCGGTGTATTCATATGTATACTCATAGTGGAGATAAATAATGTTTAACTTGTACATTTCTGTCTTGGCTGATCAAAGTTAACCCAGTTCATCATGTGTTAGTATACTGCTGTGCTAGCTATGGTCTCTCCATTCATTCAGTTTGGTTGTTTGTAGATGCTGGTTCTTGCTGATTACCTGAAAATGGGAGGAGGACAGAATCAGCATGCATTCAATCATTACTAATGCTCATCAACGTTGTACAACTACAAAAACTAATGCCCATCACTATCCCACAATCCTATATATCTCTAATTCGTCCACTGACATAACAGTGTAGCTACATCATATGTCAACACTGACAGTGTTTCAAAGTTTTAAAACAATTAATTGTATTTGTATGGGAACTCTTAATGTCAGATGAAAATATTAACAAGTCGGCAATATTAACATGGCACATCTGCATACAATCTATAGAAGAATGTGTTTCTTGATCAGTGATATTAAAATGTTGTTGGGAATAAAGAGAGCATGTGGGTCAATGAAGTTGAAAAGTAAAGGTGAAAGTGGATATAACTAAATTGTTAAAATTATGTTTCATACTTAGTTTGTCCATTTAGCCCATTCTAATGAATCTTGAAGTACTACTGTCTATTAAACCAGATCTGATCCAAGACTTTATCTTAATCTGAAAATAAAAGGCCCTAAGAGGCCACTGTATTGGCCTCATTTAGTATGCAAGACTCATCAAACTAATAGGCCACTCACCATTCTTTTAGATATGTACTGTTATTGTGTGGTATGTGCTGGCCTACTGTCAGTGGCTATGTATTTTCTTCTCTACTGTGAATTTTTAATTATTTACACACACCTGTAAAAAGGGTAGGTGCAGGTAAGATGTGCTGACAAGGCAAAATATATTTATTCTGTCAAGGAATGCATCACCTTTCTTGCCAGGCAGAATGTCTCTGAGGGTTTTCTTTCTTCTTATTCTTCAGTCAATATAAAAATCTATGCATGTAATGCATTATAATACAGTTTCATAAGCAACTGTTATTAATGCATGGAGAAAAAGATACATTTGTACTTGAATCACATTATGTATTGGACTGTCACCTATCTTAGGTATGACTATATTTAGTTTGTTTGATCAGCCTTCCACAAACACATATGCAAGTTACTACAAACCATTCTTACTTCCCCCCCTGGAGTATTTTGCTAATCAAAAAACACAGTTTACACGTT
The DNA here is from genome assembly GCF_963691925.1 of Scomber scombrus. NCBI lineage: Eukaryota > Metazoa > Chordata > Actinopteri > Scombriformes > Scombridae > Scomber > Scomber scombrus. Next base: position 19,754,565 of record NC_084972.1, read on the forward strand.
TAAACACGTAAACAATCTGTGATACCTACAGTATTGCAACAAGTTCCCAATATGTTTTTCTTTTCTTTTTTTAACTTCTTGAAATAAGCAGGGGGAAAAAGGAAAAAAAAAAGATTTCCTGTTTTAGCTGTTTGACTACTGACCTGATAAACAGTCTTTTAACTTGCTTATCTGGCTTTAGGAACATAAACAAAATACAGTGAATGAACTCAATTAAAAAAATTAAACTGGACTAAATTGCCAATATGCCAAAAAAGTGAATGAAAAAAAAGACATTAAAAATGAATGATTGACAGTCTGATCCGCAGTAATGAGATATCCCCAACATACAGAAAGGCTTATTAAGTGCAGGTGTGCCTTGTTAACCAGCTAATGCTTTCATGCCTACTAGAAAGTAATTCCTTCTTTGCCAATATCCACTTCAGTAACACATTTCTTTGGTTTTGGCTCCTTAAAATTAAAAAAATTACACTTCAACAGTTGCTGGGACTGTGTCAAACTTTTAGTTTCACACTAGGTCCCAGCTTTGGAAGCAGTTCCGCAGTATGTGATGGATTTCAGTGTCTGGTGAAGGGAGTGACAACATATTCTACCATTGCCTTCTACAGAGACATATCATGTAGCTACATGATCACTGAACAGAGATTATATACAGTACTGCAAAAAGGTTTTAGGCACTAAAAGTAAAGTAAGAATGCTTTCAAAAATTATGTCATGAATAGTTTTTATTTATCAGTTAACTTAATAGAAAGTTCAGTAAACAGAAGAAACCTAAATTAAATCAATATTTAGTAGTAGCACAATTTGCCTTTAAAACAGCAGCAGTTATTTCTCCTCAGTTGACCTGCACACAGTTTTTCAAGGTACTTTGTAGGTAAATTATTTCAAGCATCTTGGAGAACCATAAGTCGTCCATATATTTAGGCATCTCGGTTGCCTCCTTCTCCTCATGTAGTCCCAGACTGACTCCATGATGTTGAGATCACAGCTCTGTGGGGCCATACCATCTGCTGCAAGACTTCCTATTCTTCTTGTTGCTTAGTTCTGTCTGACTCTGGCTGTATGTTTGGGATCACCTCAGAATTAATTTGGGACCATTCATATACCTTTGTGATGGTATTGCATAATGGAGAGGAATCTAAACATCTAAAGCTTTTAAACTTTTGCACAGTATTGTATTTACCTATTACTATGGCACCAACCATTTCACAGAGCACATGCACAGTGCATGCACCATTTTAGCACATTTCAGTTAACTCTGGGTTATTCTTTTTAAAGCTGGGTACAATATGAGAGAATGAGCACATCATTGATCAAATGCTAATAACAATATGGGAATCTGTTATGCACTTTTTCTTGTAAATACCATGGCATCCAACGTTTAATTTACTATTTGCTTTGGTCAGGACTCAGAGGGTGTTACAGCAGTTTAACTGAGCATATTGTAATAAAGCCAATCCAAATGCTAAAAGAAGATTATCAACTTGTACATTTTACCACTGAAGTTATATTTCTCAACCTGCATTCATGTAGTTTGGTCCATTAATTACTCACACTTTCACCCTAGAATGTTCACCACCAAGTCCTAAAACTGAGCTGTGTCTTTGGCTCAAAAGATGCTCAAATATATTCTAAGTATGTATCTGACCTGTTGGACATCAGAGCACCCTCACACAGACACCGAGGGAACATGCCAACTCTGCACAGAAAGATCATGTTTGAACACAGGGCTGTCTTACTGTGCTGCAAACCATTGATCTATCATCCACCCATCCTTTAAATGCTACATAAAACTATACTGTTAGGGTATGTTATGCCCTGACAGTCACTGAGTTGCCTGTGTCAGCAGAAGTTACTTCAACCAATGTCAATCAATCCTGTTAGCTTTGGTTCGTGGGGTTTAAAATGGTTTGTCGACAGAAATGTGGATGAAGAGAGATTTTCTGTTATGCTGATCTGTATTTGTCTTCCAAAAGCCCTGTTGTGGCTTGTGCGCCTGTTGCCATGACAACCATCATTTGATACCAGTGGTGTGTAGGAAGGCAGAAAGATATGGTTGAAAATTAGCAAACTGCTTAATGCATGTTTTATAATCTATTCATAATTTTTATGTTTGTGTGTTGTGTCAGGGGAATAAACAAAATGAGTTTAGAAATGCAGCACACATACTCCTGAAAATAACACTCATTCAAGTATTGAGTAACACTGGGTCATATTCGTTTCCATGATTAATTCAAAGATTATAATAGGCTACTGTATGTCTTAAAGTGAATACTTTGCTGTAAGTACACTGAATGTATATTTTTTCTTTCACTTTTTGTACTCCTCTTTGTGGAGATAATGTAGAGACCAACATCTCTCATGAGAACCAGAACCATCACCCACCATGTCCCTGCAAAGGACATCAATTTTCTGAAAACTATTCTTGTATAATTGACATGAAATCAAAGGATATGTTACTCCAGATGGGTATTTGGATCAGAGAAATAAAAAAGTAGTATTAAATGCATTCAAATCCTTTGCACTTTTTGGAATATATTTAGTGATTAAAGGATATTTAATCCTGTGGATAGTGACCATTAAATCATCTGGATATAATAAATGAATATGGGCAATTTATTTAAATGTGCTGTAAGTAGAATTTAATGGCATCTAGCAGGATTGACTTGGCAAGAAAATGGAATATAATATTCATACATTTTAATTAGTGTATAATCACATTAGAATAAGAATCATTGTGTTTTCAGTACCTTAAAATGAGCCTTTTATATATCCATAGGGAGTGGGACCTTTTCCACAAAGGCTCTTCCATGTTGCACCACCATGTTTCTACAGTAGCCCAAAACAGACAAAACCAAACCCTTGCTCTCAGCTTTTCACATTTTTCACAAGTTTCACGGCTACCGTATGTTCTTCTTCTGAACTGAGGTGTGTTCAAATGATTGCAATCTGCAACCTCATCACTAAATGCCACTAAATTCCACACCTTTAATTTCAATCATGATTGTCATTAACAATTCCAAGATGAGCGCTACACACTACACTGAGTTTTATATACCTATTTAAAATGATCTAAATAACTGTATAAAACAGACTTTATGAGGTCTAACAGTTCTGTATCCACTATAGCCTGCAGCAATGAAGTAACAGAGTCCCACTGTTTATGAAAGTGGTAAAGTGCTTTTGCAGACCCAAAACAGCCGCCCTCATAAGCTCTGAATTAGCAGAAGAGAACTCAGAGATAAATTGCCTTTCCACATGAGCAGAGAGACAGTAATTACAAGGATATAAAACCTTTATCCCAACAACATGACCCAATATCAAAATATTGCATACACATATTGTTATTATTGAATTGTACTCCTTTCACTTGAATTAAAAAGTTAGGGAGGTTACATGAGCTGAACTTTTTCAACTTCAGTGATTATGCACTATGAAATGGATTGTTATGGAGTGTTTGCTTTGACAACAGAAATCACAGATGTACTAACAGTTACGCTCTGATCAACATTATGGACATCCGGTCCTGCTGTGTTGTGGTAGCTATGGTTACCTCAAAGAGCACCAAATGTTCTACTTGAAGTGTGAGGGTATCATCTGTGACACTGTGCCTTCTTCCCTGTGCCAAGGCAAAACCAGTCAAAATCCAAATCATGTCTCCAACTGTCTAAATGATCTACCCTCAAAGGGTTGGTTCACCAAATCACAACAAAAAACAAAAACATGTTTGCATTCATCCTAAAACTGTCCACATGATTTTGACTTACTTTATTTGCTCTGTGAAATTCCTTGCACTATTTCAACATAATGGAGGTAAAATAAATATTGTTTATGGTGCCACTATGTTGCTGTTACTCTGGATACTCCATAAATCACACCAGTTTTTAAAGGAAGTATTTCTTTAGTAGAAAGTAATTTCACTGAAAATTGTGCACAGCAAAGTTTTGGGTTTCTGAAAAGGCACTTTGCAGTTAATTGAATTGTTTGTAATTTGTACTGCTTAAAGCAACAAAAATATTATTCCATTCACCTCCACAGGGCAGAGACTGAGAGTTCAGAGCTCATGTTTCAAATGTTCTAAATCTCCTCCCAGTTACTAATTGGAAATTAATCTGATATGTTGGTTGATAATGATTTTTCAGTTGTGTTCACCTTCCATCCTGCTGTTCTCATGATAATCCTCTAAATAACATAATTATAAAAAATAATTAAAAGGCTGGCTTTAGTTGTGGTTTCAAAAAGTAATACTAAAAGATTGGAAACATTTTGGAAAATGTATAATAATTTTCACTATGCCCTTACATTACACAACGAAAAAACCTTCTTTTGCAGGATTGTGGTGTGTTTATTACCCCCCTTTTTTCCCCAATTTTATATTCTGGTAAAATTGTAATTACCATAATTTTATATATTAATTTACACTTTGTGGTATGATTTTTAAACATTGCTTACATGTTATATTTTTGACAGATTTCTTAGGAACCCTTTCGAATTTCCTCAGAAAGTGCTGTGAAAGCTGTCAAGGTCTCCACTAATGCCTGTAAGAAGAATGCCTTCAGCCCTTCAAAGGTTTCCATCACAGACCCCATGGCTATTGGTTTTGGTTTCTATGACAACTAAATTGACTACAAGTTGACTCATCTTTTACAAGCATGAGTACAGAATTGTGGAGAAAATATATATATATTGGTCAGAAAAGGATTTCTGCACTGCAAAAAAATTTAAATATTTTCTTAGTTGATGAAACAAAATCTGCCACTGAAATGAATTACGTGAAAATCTGCCTTACTCTGTCTCATGTCAAGCATCCATTCCTAGAATACAAAAGGAAACTGCACCGGGATCTTTTTTTTTTTTTTTAATATGCCTTCAATGTGAGACTGAGTGACTTAACACAGCTTGTTTGGTGTGTTTTTTACGCACATCTTATTTACAAACCTTTACATATTAAATGAAAGAAAGAAAGACTTAACATAGAGCTTGTCAGGTAGTACACAAGCCAGCTGTGTTAGTGTTGACATTTTTAATGTCCGTTTCTCACTTTGTTATCTTCTCACAATATAAATCGCTGTGAAACAGCAAAGAGATCAGATGTGATACAAACACAGCCCACTTTCTTTAATTTAAAATGCCTTCCTGAGGAAACTGTAAGGGAATTCTGATACAAGAGAGAAGAAGAAAGACATGCTAAAGCAGGATAGTCACTCGAGTCCATTCATAGACTTCCAAATGCTGGATTAACTAGACGCAGCCATGGTAACATGAGGATGAGCAGAGCATTGAGTAGTTTCAGAGAAGCACAGTGAGGTACTGCCTGTGAGCTCTGTGACGCAGATTCCACTTTTGCGTATGCTCCTATGACAAGCTAAAAAGGCTTGTTGTTGATAATTACAACTGATTTAAATCATATTAAAGGCAAAAATGCATGTAGCCTTGCCTTAACAGCTACAGTATATTGGCTTAATCAGTCAGCTATAATGACTTTAGAAGGATAAAATCCACATGACTCGAATGCACTGGTAATACAAGTGACTGTGACCATGTAAACTGATTTCTCATCATGGCACAGCTGGAAATATTGAGATAAACAGATTAACTGAATTACAACTGTACCTAATAAATCACAAAAGAAGACACCCTCCAATAGTAGTAGGGCAGTGTGAATTGTGCTTAGGTCAGAGAACAACCTTTTGGGACCAGCAGTAAGGATGAGTCAGTCTTGTAATATGACTTTGGAGACTCTCTAGACACCAAACTAATAGAACTCAAATTTCAATTGAGCAATAATCATCATATTACAAAGAAAACTCTTCAGATTTGAAAATGATCCTCAGGGTTGCTTTAAGCATCCTCAGTTTAAAATGTGTTAGTGCAAAAAGGACTTTTACTGCAGCTTCTGTCTTTTAAATGGCACCAAACACGGCAATATCCATGTCCCTTAAGAGGCTGTTTCTATGGTGACAGCGCACCAAAATTGTGGATGTCATTGCCAATTTAGTTGTAGTGTCAAACACATAGACATACAGGTATTAGAACACAGACACATAATTATAGAAAAATGGAATGAAGACATTTTGTCAAATGTAATCTATCTATTTTAATACATGCATGTACACCAGTGATTTAGCCTGCAGTGCTTTGGCTTTGGTAAAACATTGGAAAGTGCTCTGACTTCATGCAGTCACATTGCATTTATCATAAATGACTTGCACTAGATACTTTCTGTCTCAGACACAGTGGGCTATCTCCCAAAATTGAGACCTTTATTCTGAAAAATACCCATATCTGGAAAGTACCTGAACTTCATTTTTAATACAAATTCCCCACCTCCATATTTTTGGTGCATAAATGCTTTTGTTCCATTGTTGCTCCTGAGTCACTGCATTTTATTTTCTATTTCCAAGTGTACTTTTAGCTATAAACAATTTCAACTCTGGCTTTCCACATTAAAATCCAAGTGTCATGTCTCAGGTTGATGTCTCAAAGATGCTTTTGGACTTAAACTTAGACGGCCGACACAGTGATTGACTCCCTCCTGTGGTGAAGGATTAGAAGGGGGATTATAACTCTCCCCCTCTAAAATGATGACAGTGATATAAGGGATTCCAGGAGTTACATTTGTGATATAGCACTCCTAGCTATATCGTGGTTGTCTTTTGCTTAGACAATCATGGTTTTGGAGAGCCATGTAATACTGGGAGTCAGAAAAGAGAGAGTAGGTGGTTTTGTGGGTAGGTGTGGAGCAGGTTAAAGATGCTCCATCACTCTCTTTCCTGCTATCCCAGTGGCCTTTTAGCGGCATTACTCATTTTAGGAAAGAGACACTGCTGTTACATAAGCAGGACAGTCAGAGTCTGCCTACCACCTGAAATCCCTGCAGATCCTCTGAATACCTGTACATACAGTAATGCAAAGTGCTACCAATGTTCAAATCAGTTTGCTGTTTAAATTCCTCAGCTGTGCCTGTACATTTTCACCAAGAGATGAGTCACTTTAATGGCTTAGACATGACCAAAACATTGTTGTTTAAATCATGGCCTTGGTTTTAATTCATTTCCAACCAGCAGAGGGTTGGTGCACATCAGAAAATACAACAAGAGCCCATATTTAGAGCTCTGGAGGATCCATTCAAGCCCATCAAGAAGATCTCCCTTGTCTCTAGACATAGCATGGTTGTGTCACTACAACTGATATTGAAAACTACTAATCACTATGGACCACAAAACTTATGTGCCATATAGCTGTCTGTTCTATAGGAGGAGATCAGAGATGGAGATGTAGCCTATATGTGCAGGGAATAAGTTATTTTTTATTGAGAGCTGTTCTTGTTCTGGGGAAAAGGTGATCTTGTTGAGTGACACAAACTTCCGTAGGGAGTTTGAGGAAGAAAAAGAAAATCTTTTTATCCTGCTGTTGCTTCTTAGTGCAGGTGCAGCAGGCAGCTGACATACAGCCACCAGCATCATCAGGTTGATTCACTGCTAAAAGTCATGCAATTAATGATATTGTTATGAAAACATTTACTGCACTGCTACACACACACACACACACACACACACACACACACACACACACACACACACACGCACACGCACGCACACACACACACACACACACACACACACACACACACGTTAATGGCGCACCGTGGCGCACGCTTCCCCTCCTTCCTCGCTGCATCATAGCCCGCTGTTACCATCACACGTTCACGTAATAGCCTACTCCCGCAAGCTGACTTGTTGGAAATGCTCGAGGATCTTTAAAAATCTCTCAGAATACACACTGGGTGTAAAAAATCAGTGAGAGGAAAAGTGAATCCAAGCCGTGCCGGGACATTATTTAAACATTAGACAAAGGGTTGGATATTGATTATTTCCCATTTACTTCATTGAAGGTAAGTGAGCACAATTTTCGTATAATATTTTGCTTACCGCCATAAGATTGCAAAAATCATTGCTGTCAAAAACGTCAGAAAGTCAGAAAAATGTTCTCCATTTATTTATTCAGTAACTGTCGTCTTTGCATCTCTCATATCAGAACGGAGGACACACCAATTCTTCCCAAAACTTTTGTGCCAATAAAATATTTCAGTAGGAATATCAGACATGCTCAAGTGATTTAAGAAACGTGCAAGATAGTTTTCATGTGATCTATTTAGCTGCAACATCAGTGTACCTTGGCTCTGCGTATATTGTATATTTAAACTGGTATGTTGCTTGGGCAGTGAGGTTTTCAGTAAAAAAAAAAACCCAAAAAACAAGATCCAGGCTATAATAGGTGAAACCTGTTTTGCTGTTAAAACCGAGTTTACACTCCAGTCTGTATGAGCAGCTCAACAAGTTCATTAACATTTTAAGATAGTTATAGTTCACACATACTTGTACAAACTGAGCCTCAGATTTACATAAGGAATGTTCCTGATGCACTCAGACTGCAGCACTTCATGAGTTCACATTCTCACATTCTCACAGTCTCGCGGTGTCCCTGCCTTCTTGTCATTATTTGTCATCATTTCACACCCAAGAGCCTGTGATTGCAATATCCACTTGCCAGTGCTTAAACCAACCACTTTGTACATCACAGAAGGAAGGCAACTGCTCTGGCACCACAGAATAGAAAGAAAAAACAAAACACAGAAAAGATGGTTTGGAGGTCCATGGACAGTCCAGAGGCCTTGCAGACTTTCCAAGGTTGTTTTATTTCAGCCTTGGGTAAAATAAATATGCATCTAATGCAGAGCATTGTGTTCTACAATGACTATGTTAAGTGAGCAGAAAAAGTTTGAGAAGCCATGCTGCAAAACCTGTTGGTTTTAAGCTGCAAACTATAGACTGGTACGTTGGTGCCATGACACTACTGGAAAATGAATGAACAATTAAAAGAAACATATCTAAGGTATACTGTGTTGTAAAATTGTGAAAAAATAAATTGAGATAGAGCTCCAGATCTACAGTATGCTGCTGTATGTTTCAGTTCAAGAAATACTGCCACACACCATAATTTTTTACAGGCTTAATGGGTGGTTCTGAGAAACAGCAAAGGACTCATCAATGAATAGAATGTTTAAAAGGCTAATTTGAATGGAGTCGCAGCCTTTTGTTTATGTAACAGGCTTCACACTGAATTGAATTTGTTATCTGTGCCATGATGTGTTTGATAGGACATTCAGCCACAGTTAATTAAGATAAAGTAGCTGTCTGTGGAGTACACATTGCTTGCCGATTGAATTGACTGAATAAATATTAACATAATAATTATTCACCATTAATAGTTTGATCCATATTCTGGAGCTTTTTGTTTTGTTAACTCTTTAAATTCATGCTGGGTCACATAAGCTGCCTGGTGGTCTTGAGCAGTAATGTCGATGAGTATGCAGAGAGCTATTCTGTACCAACAGTACCAATGGTGCATACTGTAGTACTTGGTAACCATGGCAACAAAACAACATCAGAAGAAACTGGTCAGATGAGCCGGTGATGCCTGAAGAAGAGATGAATGGTAGACTCAATGCACAGCAGAAGCAAGCACAAAAGAAGGCTCTGATTCATAATCAATCAAACTGTTCTTCCCCTCTCTGGAAAAACAAACACAGATCACTGTTTCTGTTCACGTGTGATATAATAAAACTAGGATTTATTTGTGTTCACACCTTGCAAGGACATTTAGACCTAAATGAAGCATTACAGGCCTTATAGTTTGGCTCAAACATAATACCATCTGCCCCCGTCACAAAGCCTTTCCCTTTGAAGACACTCAGCTTTTCCAAATCCATGGCTCTGGCCTGCTGCCACTGTCTGACGTGACTTTAACCGAAACATGAGTTCCAAAATAGTAATTATAATTATTATTTCATAAAAAAGGCCATCAAATATCCAAGACTAAAACACACAAAATACCAACATCTACATTAAGCAATCTAACAGAATATTGAAACTGTATCCAAACACACTTTCAAAGTGTGTACTTGTAAGACTGACAATAAACTGTAAGAAGGCAACACTGAACAACATTCATAAAAATGATGCAAATATTTTAGGGCAAATAATCCACATTATCCAATTTTCATCTCTGTACATCAGCACGACTCAGTGGACATATCAGTTGCAGTGTTTGAGAGTTTAAAAGCTATATTAGGGTGCGAAGCCTTATGTCAATTTTACATTGAACACTGAGCATGAATTTAATTGTTTAACACATGAATTAAAATATGGCAATGGATTCATCCCCCGCCCCCCATTTTAAATTTAGAAATTTAAATTTACTACCTCTGTTTAGCTAATCAGTGTGTTATTGAATGCCAGAACACAATGCAAGGATTCATTTTCCCTTCAGCAAAGTCAGAGTGGGAGTGTCTCAGATATTTTAAGCATATTTTAGTTTTAATTACAATGTTCCCCTTTGGCCAGGCAGTGTATTGTGCAATAGTTGGAACACTGTTGAGTTGAAAGTGTTGTCTCTAATTATAACACCCTCATTAAGCAATTTACTAGTGTAATTTCCAAGGTTATAGGGAATGTGTAACAAGTTAAAATGCAGAAAATTTTAGTTGGGGTATTGAAGCTCTTGGAAGCAATTACTCATTACTCTTTGTTTTGGCAGTCAAAAACTGCCAAAACAAAGTCCCAAGAATGCATTATTTTTCCTAAATGTCTGAATGCCAAGTTTTCCAAGTCTTGTCAAAATCAGGCCAATATATGACAGGCATAATGCCAAGATACCTTATCCTTTTAGGTTTTGTCAAAGTTTTACCAACAGTGTCTGTGATGAGTGAGTTTTAAACACATTTAGTTTTATTATAATGTTCCCGTCAGGCTAATTAGTTTGGATCTGCAACAGCTTGCACACAGTGTGAGGATGCATGTTTTTATTCTGCTGAATTAGAACGGTGCATGGTGTCTGAGATGGAACCTAAGATATCAAGTTTTACAGGTGGATATACAAATGAAAGACGGAATTAATTAATTATTGAATAAATCATGAGTGATTATTTTTATAGTATAGTCTAGGATTGAAGGCCATTATGATATTTTGCACCAGACAAACATACAAAATCATATAATAAACTAAGGTATGTCCTCTCAATACTTTATCATGGCAACAGTCAAGTCCAGTCAAATTTGTACATATGTATATTGTAAATGTCTTTTGTAACAAGTTGGTCTCTCAGTAGCCTACAGTTTTTTGTTTTTTTGTTTTTGTTTGTTTGTTCTGTTGTTGATGTTTTTTTAAATACAAGTGTTGCTGGAGTTTTGACCTCTTCAGACATTTTCTAAGTAGGTGAAGTTGAGCCAGAAATCCCTACTTCAATGTTATTCACAGCCCAAAATCACATTCTAACAATGATTTAGCTGCATCATTATTTACTGTGTGAACATTATGCATTATGCAGCCAAGTGGTGTGCAAAGTAACCCTATATAGATGCTCTTTTGGTAGCTATATTGCTCTATTAATAGCAAATAACTTATTTAATATATATAACTTATAAAATATTGATTACAGAACAAACAAGCTAACCCATTGTTATGACTCTAGGCTCATTATTAAGGCAGGTATGACTTTAATAATTTAAATTGAAAACATTTTTATCTTTACCTGCCTTATGCTACTGGAAAAATAATTGGACTTGAAATCTATTTATCAAAAGGAACAGCTCTCTGCCTTTGTCATCATCCCACCAAGGGTATCCACAGTTAAGTGTTCTCAATGCCAAGCTCTGCAGCAGTCTGAATTTGAAACATTTAAATTATAGTTACTGAAGAACACTTCATTTAGACTATCAAAAGGCAAAGATAAAAGACCTCTGATTCAGCAATAGTTGAGTGCCGTCTATCTTTCTCTTCTTCTGCTGAAGGAGAGCAGCCTTTTATCTCGAAGATTGCTTTGAAAGGGTGGAAAATAAGCACATGCTAAATCCTGTGTGACTTAATAGTACTTAGTGTTTAGGGTCTTGCACACAGTGGTATCGTCCATCAAGCTTCTAAGAACAGGTGTACGGATCTATGATTCATTGTGAGATCTATGGTTTCAATGGTCTGACGTTAATTTCCCCATAATTCTGATTGGCATGCACAACATTGTTTCTCTTAGTGAGGTGGCATGGTCAAAAGAATGAGCATCTTGGCACAGGATTGAGGCTTGTATTATGAAAATAAATAATTCTGATAGACACAGGCAGCGCCATTGTGTGAATTTAGGTGAGAACCAGCAAACACTAATGGTAACTCTGGGCATTATTCTTGCAAGATCCATGTGGAGGATATTATTTAGCTGGAGCATATCTCTAAAATGCTCCTCAGTCTCCAGCCAGTCTAATGTTGAACAGTCAATCCTCCCCTTTAGGACAGAGACAGGGCGTGCTATTGTATGCTGTATTTTGATCAGGCAAATGGCAGGCTGAAATACATAATTGCACTGCAGTACGAGATGGTTTGTGTTTGAATAGTTTACAATATTCTCTGTCTCTCCTTACTCACTCTAGGGAAACATTTTCTTGTGCATACTTCTGCAAAAAAAAAGCCCTAAGTAAAATGCATTGTCTGGGATGGACTTAAACAATAAGAAAAATGGCTGAATCGAGAGACCTTATCCCTTTGGCTACTCCAAGTGGAGCTACAACTGTTTTGTTTATTGTGAGAGGCATTTGGTTTTCTTTTTAGTACATAAGGTAAACAGACTTGGAAATGCTTTGTGCTTGCAGCATTAATAAACCATCGTATTAAAAAAAAAAAGTTGGCTAACTTGGCTTACTTCATGATTAAAATACAAACTATTTAAGCATTTCCACCATTGAATGTGAGCTTTATGGCTGACAAACTCTGATAGAATATAAATGTAAAAATACTGCAAAACTGTATGCTCACAGATCACCACCAAAGTCAACAATGTCCTGGCCCACTTCTGGCTGATCCTGTTTATCTTATAGATCACAGGATTGCAGTTAAATGCATCAAATTTGTCTCTGACTGTGGTGGTACTGCTGTCTTATATAAGTGGAATGTAATTGATGGTATGTTGGATTAAACATACAGTTACTTGGCATCTGTTTGATCTTGAATTAGCACAACTTCCTAGAATGCTGTAAATATTGTATGTACTGAAAAACTTCCTCATACAGCTAAAATGACTTTGGTAGCCTCTTCTTAAATGTTTTGGGCAGTAACCAAAACAGTGTTACCTGCAGTGAAGATCTGTGTATACCATGCTGAGAAGTTCAGTTAATATCAGAGACAACTAAAAGAACTTGGCACGTGTTGCAACTAATTACTGTAACTGTTTTGCTTATGTAATAGATAATAAATAGATATAGAAGATCATGTTTTAACTTTTGCATGCGTTGCATTTATATAGTGTTGTCATGTTGAGGTGAACATATAGGAGTAATCCCTTTGAGCAAAAAACACTAGCTTCTGACTGCTCTGAATGTTACGTTTTCAACAGTTTTTTCTACTTCCAGCCCAAGCTGATGTCGACTCATGATGGACTTCTTCTTCTAATTTCTAACATTATGGTATTTTTTCATTGTTTTGGGAGTAGTCACACCAAGCCATGGCTCCAGTACACAGCACAGCAAAGTAAAACAAGTAGTCTACCTGTTGGAGGTGTGCTGGTCATCTGCAGCTCTTCATCAAACATCTCACTGTGGCTGTCTCTGCTTGTACTATTCCTCCCCTGCATTACTTCTAACTGTTCCACTGAACATATAGCTCCAAATATGTCCATATGTTACTGTTTCAACTGTTTTTTAGGGCCACTAACGAAGCTCCATTAATTCATTGAGGAACACATTTCACTTTCCTGTACATTCTTCACAATAAAAATCTTGCATTATTTAGTCATTTTAAAGCCTACAGTGTATACTGAGCGGCTGCATAAAGGGCCAGTATAAGTTTTTTGACATGCAAATCACCATATACCATAGGTTAGAGCTGAAAATGAGCATAATAGGTCCTCTTAAAATTTTGAATAAAACAAATCCAAAGCCAATATGACCTCACTGTTAATGACAGATTTTTTAAATAGTCTTTTTTAGATATTGCATACTGTATTTAAAGAAAAAGATGCACAACACAGTGACACTTAAATGTCCTGTCAAAGTAGGACTGTATCCAAATGGATCAAAAACATTATGGAGTATTTCCCCCCCTGCAGTATATGGATCAAAGACAGATCATCTCCAGTCAAATCAGTATTATTAAAGAGGCCAAAATGGGGAACATTACTGGAAACAGACTTTTGTGATAATATCCAATGAATTTACACAAGGTAATAGTTTTCATACCAGATCCAGAATAGAGATCTACAGAGGTTGGATCATAGAGAAATGAGCCTCCTTGCGAACAGTAGCACACTTTATACTCAGATAACTGTCTTCAAATAAAGAGCTCTCTCTTTATTTACAACACGCTTGGAAGAACTAAACAGAAAAGAGCACATTAATATAGACCATCCTCCTAACATGTGGGTTCATCATACTCCATTTTTACATTTAAAAGAATACTCTTTGTTCCACTACATTCTGGATGCTACAGCTGTGAGAAATCTCTGACCCCAATAAAGTCCAGACAGCAGCTCAGTCAGATTTTTTTTACTCCCACTCTTCTGTGCTGGCTGAAAATTCTACTGTAAGGCTTGCCAAAAAATTGAGTCTGTTTACCATATAAGCATACCATGTCACCCGTGATATTTAGTTCATAGCTGTGGATCTGTTTCTGTTGAGCAGCTGTAGCCAATCAAGTCAGCCTCATTTACTGTAAAGTTGTATATATTTACTTAAGTACAGTATGTAATTCTTATCCTGCAGTTCAGTTTTAGTGACAACATGGTCAAGTTGTAAAGTGTCCTTTGCAGCTGAAACACATCCGAAAGTTACTAAACAAAGTATTAATATATTTCAGAACAACACTAAATGCCACAGCATGATAGATATTGCTCAAGCTTTTTTAGAAAAACATCTTGGAGCTAGTTAGATCACCCTGTGTCCATGCTAGTTCTCCAGTTTTCATGGCAAAAAATAAGCAGTGTTATGAAGCCAGTTTATTTATTTATTTATTTTGGGCCTGTGAAATTGGCATAGAAATGTGTTAAGGACTTTGTGTGCATTAATTTATTGGGCTTTTTGTTGTCGACAGTTAGAAATGCACTTCTTTTGCTTGTGTTACAGGAAAACTGGAAATCTGGCTTGATTGTACTGTGTATCAATCAAATGATATGTTATGCAATCATGCATTATATGGTCTAATGTTGATGTTATACTACTTCCATTGTCAAACATTTCCCTCTCAAATTTACTTCATTAATGCAAGGTTCTTGCTATCAGTGGACTGTGATGATGTACAACAGTGCAGGTGTTGTGGGCTAGTCTAAAGTACAGTGTGCATGGCAATACAGTTACAGCTTCATTTGTAAAATAATCATAATTTAAAAAAGATCATAATAAAACACCAAATAATTTATTCTCCACCGTTAGCGAGTCAACAGTTTTCTCGAGTTTCAAGAGTCTTTCAAAACATTTTTAAAAAGGTATAAAAAGAGTCACAGCAGGGTCAAGTTCATCTGAATATATTCTTAACTGTGGAAAGCAGACCTGAATAATGCTGCTGCTGCAGGACAGAGCTGACTCACTGCATAGTGGAAAGAAACAAGCCTTGTAATCAGTGAAGAGGATAATGTCATTGCTAAATCTCATTTTCATGTTGTGTTGCTCTCGTGATCATTTGAAATCATTTGCTCCCACAAATTAATTACTTTTTCCTATACTCAGGTGTATGACTACAAAAGATTCTGAGAATGAAATTATCATGTGCCCAGACAGCTCCCTATAAATGTGTGCTTTGATTTACGGCATTTATTTTAATCAGCAATGAGACAAAATCTCCAGATTCTGATTCAGTGTTCACCTGTGTTCAGATCCACTTTGTAGTGTGTATTGTCTAAAATGATGTTGTGCTTTACTGCACACAACTCTGACTTTTTGCATACTGCTGGCAGGTTGTGTTGTGGCAGGACCTTTCCTGACTATAGGGCAGGAGCTGCCATGCCATTTGGTTGTCTGACACTCAGGGAGAAGAAGGATTATAACAATCCCTCAGAAGTGGCCGACAAGTATGACCTCGGACAAATTGTTAAATCGTGAGTACCAAGTATGTTGTCATGCTATATAGTGTATAAATGCTCTTGAAGGATCTGACTCAAAATATGATGTATGCTCCCTTTCTCTTCCATCTCTTTCACAGAGAGGAGTTTTGTGAGATATTTCGGGCGAAGGATAGGAACACCTTGAAAATGTACACCTGTAAAAAGTTCCACAAAAAGGATGGAAGGAAAGTGAGGAAAGCTGCCAAGAATGAGATAATGATCCTAAAGATGTAAGTTTGCTACACTTCGTTATAAAGCCATAAATATATTTGAGTCACTGCCCTGGTATTGAGACAAAGTTTAATCGCTATGATCAGCAGAATACTTTGCTCAGCTCAAGTCAAAGACTTGGTGCAAGTACGCATTAAAACGTGCTTAACATTCTTAAATTTTCCCCTTGCATATTTTAAAATGTTATACATTATAATACATAATAGTAGTACATTTATACTCTCAGTATTACATTTCTGGCTCATTTTTAAAGATCTTTTTTTAATACTGCAACTTATAGTTCTGGTGATGTTCTATATTTTTCTTAAATGCTAAAATTAATAAAAAATGCATGCAAACATGTATACATAATGTATACAAAGTACTACATGTTAAGCCAAAGTCTGTGTAGCTTATTCTTATGTGTTGTGGACTTCCATTAAAAACACATCAGTGAGCCACACAGTTGCAGTGAACTACACAGTCCTTTATCATAATGAACATGGCAATGTTGTTTATTTTCAGTCCAACACACTGTGCATACTTATTAGCACATCAATTCTGCACCTAAAAGTAGTACAAATAGACTAATGGAAAAATTGAGACTCAAAGAGATTTGTTTTTCAGGAAGAAAAGTAGATATTTGTCACTCCTTTTTTTTTTTTTAGATGTATGCCTTCAGTAGGGATCAATAAGAAATTTAGGCAACCAGTTTTGGTCTTTTCATGATTTGTTGACTATAACAAAACTATTGTAAATCTCCAGTCTTGTCCTTTAAAACTGTTTTCTGACAGACACTGAGGTAGCATGTCATAATATTAGGTATCGTCATTCACTGCAATTTATTCATATTTTCATCAAAAATAATTTATAACGGGGACGCGGCATGACGAGTTAGTGAGCAGACGTGCGAAAGGGGGCTCCGACTAAACTTTCATATTTTTAAGCTGAACGACCTTAATATCCCATTTCTTCTCTTTTGGTTGACTGGCAATTGGACATTTACAGATACTTTACATGAAAGTATTAAGAAATAGGCCTAATGAGCAAGCAGAAACAAGGAGCTCGAGCTAGCGTTTCGGCTAAGTTAGCTAACATGGCCAAGGATGCTGACTGGGCTAGCAAAAATGAAGACGGCCCGGTTACCAAAAGCGACCTAGAGGCTCTACTCAATGATCAGCGTGAAAGCTTCAAGACTGATGTGGCAGTTTTGATTCGCGAGTCAACAGAATCCCTTAGGTCATCGGTAGACTCTCTGGGACAACAGGTGTCATCATTTAATGGCCGTCTCACTCAAACAGAAGTTTTGGCTGGGGAGAACTTTGGGAAAATCAACGAGATGGAGACTACCATCAAAACGCTTCAATCTCAATGCGGTAAACTTCTGGACAAAGTTGACGATCTCGAAAATAGATCCAGACGTTCGAATCTGAGAATTATCAACGTGCCCGAGGAGAGTGAGAAGGGCCAGGACCCGATTACGTTTATGTCGGACTTGCTGATGACGGTGACTGGCTCCGAAGTCTTTGATAGCCCCCCTGAGATAGAGAGAGCTCATCGCTCCTTCCGCAAATCGGGGGACAGTAGGCCTAATGCAGAGAAGCCGAGAGCCTTCATCGTGAAATTTCTCCGTTACCAAGATAAATAGAAAGTCCTGAGATGGGCCAGGAAACATAAGATGACTTACCGTGATTCTGAACTGAGAGTCTACCCGGATATCAGTGCTGACCTGACCAAACACCGAGCGTCATTTAAACCCATTAAAAATTCACTGTATCTGAAAGGAATAAAGTTTCGCCTGCTGCACCCGGCCCGTCTTCACGTTTCATTCCATGACCAGGACTACTACTTCGATTCGCCTCAAAAAGCCCAGAACTTCTATGACCAGCACGTCAACATCCCTGACGAATAGGCTGCAATGGAGAAGAGACCGGTCTCATCCCGAGATGTTTGTTACAGCCAGCAAGCTAGAATTTTCTGTTAATTTGGACTGATAAGGCGCTGTTGTAAGTATTTTTTTTTTTTTTTAAAGATTTGTGACGACCTGGATCCTATCTTATCATAGACCTATCGTTTTAATTTGTTATTCTTTATACATACAATAAGCCGTTAATAATAGCCTATAAAAGGGTACATGCCTATTAGGCCACTATCTCCCTACCGATCTTATTTTGGTGTTAATTCTCAGCGTCACATAATTCATTACTTTAAATAGGAGCCCCCTGACTCAAGTAGTAGAGAAGTAGCTCATGCCATCTGGAAGTGGCATATTTTGGATAATCCTGCTGCTAGTTCTAGTTCTGAGAACATGCTTAGGAATGTTAGATGTTGCATTCATGTTGTACACTCTCCGTTCTGAGAGTTTAATATGGGGGGGTTTTCTGGGAGGGGAATGGGTGGGTGGGTGGATACTTATGTGTGTGATTGGGAGGGGGTGGGTAGTTGTGTCCTCACTACAGTTGTTGGTATATATGTGTTTTTTTTTTTTTTTTCTCCCCTCCCCTTCCCCTGCTTTCCTCTTCTCATGTCAAGGCAGTGTCACTATTTTACATACCTCTGACCATTACATATGAGTAACATAATAAAAGACAAAGGAGCAAGCCTGAGGTTTGTATCCTGGAATGTTAAAGGCCTTAATAGCCCAGTCAAGAGGGGCAGAATTGTATCTCATTTAAGACACTTAAAAACCGATGTAGCTTTCCTACAGGAGACCCATCTGATCACTAAAGATCATCACAGATTGAGGGCATCATGGATTGGTCAATGTTTCCACTCCAATTTTAGCAGTAAAGCACGGGGTGCAGCTATTGTATTCCATAAAAAAGTTCAGTTTACCCCATCTAATACAATAGCTGATAATCAAGGCCGATTCATTATAGTTACAGGCTCTCTTAACAATGAAGCAGTCACTCTTGTAAACTTGTATGCGCCCAATTGGGATGATGAAGCGTTTGTTACAAAGTTGATATCGTCTCTTCCAGATTTGAGCTGTTATAAATTAATTTTGGGGGGTGACCTTAACTGTGCATTGGACCCGATTCTGGACAGATCCTCCTCCAGACAGCACGCTCCATCTAAAATGGCCAAAGCCTTCTCATCTTTCATGAACCACATAGGAAGTGTGGACCCATGGCGATTCCTCTACCCTGATAAAAAGCAATTTTCATTTTATTCCCATGTTCATAATAGTTTCTCACGAATAGATTACTTTTTCATTAGTAATGATTTCCTTCCAGCTGTTAATCACACGGAATACTCAGCCTTAGTCATATCGGATCATGCACCACTACTTCTTGACCTTTCTTTTGCACTCTTACAAAAAACACGCCCTCCCTGGAGGTTAAATTCTGCACTGCTTAACGATAATGCATTTAATTGTATGATTTCTGCAGCAATTGATAATTTTCTTATAAATAACGATTCAGATTCCATATCTCCTTCTTTGCTTTGGGAAACATTTAAAGTGGTTATTCGGGGAGAGATTATATCGTACTCTGCGAGCATAAATAAATATAAAAAACAAAAACAAGAGCAGCTAATGGAAAGTATTAAACATCTGGATAATAAACTATCAGTATCACCATCCCCAGAACTTATAAAAGACAGACAAAATCTACAAATGGAATATAATCTATTTACAACACATGAGACCGAAAAACTACTATTGCACTCACGAGGACTTTTGTATGAGCATGGTGAGAAAGCAGGACGGCTGTTGGCTCACCAGCTCAGGAGTCGAACAGCATCTCAACAAATTAAACAAATTAGAACTTTTTCAGGAGAAATTACAGTGCTTCCGTCTGTCATCAATGATACCTTTACAAATTACTACTCTAAACTATACACTTCTGAAGCTTTTAACACTGACACATATAGGACAGAATTTCTTGATAATTTGGAATTCCCATCCATTGCTACTGGCAAAGCAAGTTATATGGATCAACCTCTGAAAATTAGTGAAATTACTGATGCAATTAAACTAATGCAAAGCAGCAAAGCCCCTGGCCCGGATGGATATCCGATAGAATTTTATAAAAAGTTCATTGATAAACTAAGCCCTCTTCTTCTTAAAATGTTTAATGACTCTTTGGATCAGGGAACCTTACCTAAAACCCTCACAGAGGCCTCCATAACCTTATTGTTGAAACCAAACAAAGACAGTGTTGAGTGCGGCTCCTACAGGCCTATCTCACTCTTGAATAATGACTATAAGATTCTAGCTAAAATACTTACACTGAGATTGGAACCTGTTTTGCTGGACATCATATCGTCAGACCAGACCGGATTTATGAAAAATCGCCATTCCTTCTCAAATATTCGCAGACTTCTTAATATCCTTTTATCCTCAACTCCTGTTGAGACATCAGAAGTGGTGGTCTCACTAGATGCTGAGAAAGCATTTGACAGGGTGGAGTGGGAGTACCTGTTTGATGTTCTAAACAGATTTGGTATGGGTTCCAAATACATCTCATGGATAAAGTTACTATATACCTCACCTAAAGCTTCAGTGAATACAAATGGAATGAGATCTCAATACTTTACACTCTCCAGGTCCACTCGTCAGGGGTGTCCCCTGAGTCCCCTGTTATTTGCTGTGGCAATTGAACCATTGTCTATAGCACTCAAATCAACTAGCTATAATCAGGGGATTACTAGAGGTGGCACCAAACATATACTTTCACTTTATGCCGATGATTTATTGTTGTTTATTTCTGATCCATTAACCACGATCCCTCGCATAATCAAACTATTAGATACATTTGGAACCTTTTCAGGTTATAAACTGAATTACTCAAAAAGTGAATGTTTCTTGGTAAACAACCCAACCCCACACATTACTGATGGAGACCTTCCCTTTAAGCTGTCTGGAAACACCTTTAGATACTTAGGGGTGAATATCTATCAACATTTATCAGCCATTTACAAAAATAATTTTCTACCTTTAATGGAACAGATTAAACTAGATTTGGGAAAGTGGAATGGTCTGCATTTAACAATTGCAGGTAGGATAAATTGTATAAAAATGAATGTGCTCCCACGGTTTTTGTATCTTTTTCAGTGTCTGCCCATTTTTTTGCCAAAATCATACTTTAGTACAGTTGACAAATTGATCTCCTCCTTTATATGGAAAAATGGGACCCCCAGGATCAAACGTGGGTTTTTACAAAGAGACAGATCAGCTGGTGGATTAGCGCTCCCAAACTTGAGAAATTATTATTGGGCGGCCAACATACAAAAAATGATCCTTTGGGTTCAGGCGCCGACGCTAAATTGGTGTGAGATCGAGGCTAGTTCATGTCCCTCCACTTCACTTTTAGCTTTGCTCACATCTAAGCTACCCATTCAGTCAACCCAATACACAGCCAACCCTATCGTTATTACTACTTTAAGGATCTGGTCTCAATTTAGACTAACTTTTGGACTCAAGGGGGCATCCAACCATAGCCCCATTTGCAACAATCACCTTTTTCTTCCCCCCAGTGTAGATGCAGCCTTCTCCTTTTGGCGAAGGGCAGGCCTTACAAATCTAAGAGATCTCTACACTGATGATTCCTTTAATAGCTTTGGCAAACTCTGTGAAAGGTTCAATCTCCCACAGTCACATCTTTTTCGTTATTTCCAGATCCGTAACTTTGCCAAGCTGAATAATTCAATCTTTCCAAACTCCCCACCTGATTCTGCTGTCGATTCAATTTTAGACATTCCTGCTAGTCAAAAAGGCCTCATTTCCAGAATATATATTTCAATATCCCAGCTCACAGAGACCCCACTTGATCAGATAAGAAAAACCTGGGAGGAGGAGCTGGGTTGCCCTATTGCTGACAATGACTGGGAGGAGGCACTCAGCAGAGTGAATGGGAGTACTTCTTGTGCAAGGCTGAGTTTAATACAGTTTAAGGTGGTTCACCGCACTTATTTTACCAATTCTAAACTTTCTAAAATATATCCTAATGTCACAGACTCCTGTAACAGGTGTAATTTATCTCCAGCAGACATGACACACATGTTTTGGTCTTGTCCTCGCCTTCATGATTACTGGACAGATATCTTTGGTCATTTGTCCAAGTTTCTAAGTGTTACATTACCACCAAGCCACCAAGTTGGTATCTTTGGGGTAATACCAAATCATGAGAATTTTAGAAAGTGGGCAAAGGACACTATTGCCTTTGCATCCTTATTAGCGAGGAGGAGAATACTACTAGGATGGAAGTCACCGCTTGCCCCCACGGCGTCCACATGGCTTAAAGACCTTATGATGTTCCTCAATCTAGAAAAAATTAAATACAATTTAAGAGGGTCTCCTGAAAAATTTGAGTTAGTTTGGAATCCAACACTGGAATACATAAGAGAATTAAAAACTCTCGAAGATAAATGAGCACCCTCTTTGAACAGCACTATCTTTTGGCATGCCTCAGGGTTGTCAGAGTACAAGTTGACCTTGTCACCTTATTTCCTTGCTGACCCCCCCCCCCCCCCCCCCCTATTTTTGTTTGTTTTGTTTTGTTTTGTTTTTTATTCTTTTCCCTATGTTTCCATTGGAATGTATGGTGCAGATGATGATGTGCACTTCTCAACTTATCTCAAAAATAATAATTTATTCGCTTCATGGACATTTTGACTGTATGTTGTATTATGCATTGTATCATTTGTTACATTATGCATTGTATTATTTTTAATTTGGTGTTTATAGTGTAATCTGTACGGTGTAGAAAGTGTAGTGTGTATGACTGGGTAGGGTGGGGAAATGAAAGGGTATGTTGTTGAAGAAAAATGGAAAATAAGACTTCTGATGTAAATGGCTCTTTGTTATAACCTGTGAAATCAATAAAAAATATTATTAAAAAAAAAAAAAATAATAATTTATAACGGGTGCGCAGGTGGTCGAGTGGTTAGAGCACATGCCACGTAAGCAGCCAACCTTGGTTCGAATCCCAGCCGAAGGTCCTTTGCTGCATGTCACACTCCCCTGTCTCTCCCATGTTTCCTGTCTGCCTACTGCTAAATAAAGGTGTCTATGCCAAAATAAACTAAACAAAAAAAATGTATAATAAAGCCTGAAATCAATTATGATTATTAAGCATCAGTACTTTGAAAGAAAGCTAGAAATTACACATTATAATAGGGATTTGTAACTTGCTTGCTTGCTGTTGAGTTTGATTGTAGTGCTGTAATACTAGTAGTGTTCAAAAGGTGTGTAGAAATGCTTTCCTTCGTCACAACATATCAGTTTTACTTGAATTCTGGTGAATGTGTGGCATGGAGACTCCATGGCTGCTTCGTACTACTTGCGGTCCTGTTTCTTCTTCATTTTAACCAATCTTACATTCCTCCATTTTCCTCCTCTCCTCTTATTATTCTCTTCTCCCCCGTTTCCTCATTTCAAAGGGTGAAACATCATAACATCCTCCAGCTGGTTGATGCTTTTGAAACTAAGAAAGAGTACTTCCTTTTTCTGGAGCTGTGAGTATTATTGGAAGCACTTGAGAAACATGTTGGCACATACAAATGTGCACTGTGCTTCCTTATGAAACCAGGGATTTATTCAACATGTGAAACATTTTTACATTTCTGTCATCAACAAGTGACATGTATTTAATTTGGATGTACCAATCTCTCCAGTGCTACAGGCAGAGAGGTCTTTGACTGGATCTTAGATCAAGGCTACTACTCTGAAAGGGACACCAGCAATGTTATGAGGCAGGTGTTGGAGGCTGTAGCTTACCTGCACTCTCTTAAAATCATCCACAGAAATCTTAAGGTATACTGCACTGCTGACACCTAGTGAAAAAAAGTAGCATTTCACCACATGCTAGATACTGCCCTTTACAAATATGAAACATATTCAGATGAAATGCTTATTAAAATGTAATTGTTTACTCATACAGCTGGAGAACTTGGTGTACTTTAATCGTTTGAAACACTCCAAAATTGTTATCAGTGACTTCCAGTTGGCAAAACTGGAAAATGGACTCATTAAGGATCCATGTGGGACTCCAGAATATCTTGGTAGGTTAAGCTATCTAAGTTATTATCAGAGAATATGAATACATCTTAATCCACACAAGCCACAGAATACCATGAAAATGCCTTAAAACTGTTTTTGCTTTCAGCCCCTGAGGTGGTTGGGAGGCAGAGATATGGAAGACCTGTGGATTGTTGGGCAATAGGAGTCATCATGTATATACTGTGAGTGCCCAGTTATATGCAATATACTATATTTAGTATTATTTAGGGTACTTATTTTTTTAAATAAGCTTTGAAATAAGAATTTCTTGTCCTGTAATACTCTTTTTCTGCCAACTCAATAGTTTGTCTGGGAACCCTCCTTTCTATGATGATGGCGATGAAGACGACTCTGATAATCGTGATAAAAACCTTTTCCTTAAGATTTTGTCAGGAG
Source organism: Scomber scombrus (assembly GCF_963691925.1). NCBI lineage: Eukaryota > Metazoa > Chordata > Actinopteri > Scombriformes > Scombridae > Scomber > Scomber scombrus. Next base: position 19,779,311 of record NC_084972.1, read on the forward strand.
ACTATGAATTTGACTCGCCATACTGGGATGATATTTCAGATTCTGGTAAGAGAAAAATGTTTGTCAATGTAATCTCATTATGCACATCTCAGATGATGTATCAAAATCTGAATGTTGGATGAGGCAAGTTGTCATAATAAGGACGTCCCAAACAAATGTAATGTCAAGTTGTCATGACAAAGACAACTTCTGGTCATGTCACTTTGATTAATGTCAAGTTGTCATAATCAAGACAACCCAAACGATGTCAACTTGTCATTACAAAAAACGAATCACACTTAACGACAACAGTCATAAACATTTATGACATTGACATAATGTTTATGATGGTTCATGACTGTGTCATGTAACAGTTATGACAGTGTCATATCACTCTTATGACGATACCTTCAAGTAAAGTGTTACCGGCAAGGGTACTGTTGCAATTATTTTGTTTTCTGTTTCTCAGCCAAAAACTTAGTGGCAACTTTAATGGAAGTGGACCAAGATCAACGATTGACTGCACAAGAAGCAATTGCCCATGAATGGTAAATAGTACAAATATGAATGGTCACGCCAACAAAACTGAAGTAATGCATTTACATTTTAGGTACCAGAAATCTAATAATGTTCAGGAGAAAACAGTTGTCTTGTCTCTTTCTATTTTGCTGTACTTTGTACTGTTTTTATTTTTATTTTTTTATTTTTTTATTTTTTTATTTTTTTATTTAATTATTTATTTTTATTATTATTTTATTTCTCAAATTGCATGTTTTTAAGTTTTTTGTTTCCAATTCTTACTGTTAAATGTTTGTTTTATGTTAAGCACATTGAGTTGCCATTGTGTATGAAATGCGCTATATAAATAAAGCTGCCTTGCCTTGCCTTGCCTTGTCCCTTTTCTCAGGATTTCTGGAAATGCTGCTTCAGACAAGAACATCAAGGATGGAGTTTGTGCTCAAATAGAAAAGAACTTTGCCAAAGCCAAGTGGAAGGTATCATTTGTCCTGTATATCATAATTTATTCCAGATGTTAGACAAAATTATTATCTTACATTCATCATCAAGTCTCCAACATACTGAATTCAGTAGCAGTTTGAATTATATCTTTTCCCTGTGCTTCTTGCCAATATTCCCCACACGATCAGCTTCTCGTGTTTAAATTGCTAAAAATGTATATGATATGTAAACTTATATGATATAGAAATACGATATTGATAGAATACAATGATATTTTGATCAAAATGTCATGTTCATGTGTTTTTAGTCAGAAATCTTCGTCAGAGCATTCATCCTGAGCATTCTGTTATTTTTTGCTGATATAATGCTATGAGGATCAATCAGTAAACGTTTATTATTTATTACTCACAGAAAGCTGTTAGAGTGACCACACTCATGAAGAGACTTCGAGCATCTGAGCAGGGAGATGTTGGGGCCTCCGGTCTCGGTGCAGGGGCTAGTGCTGACCCCAACACACCCAGTGGGGCTCCTGCTCCTCCAGCTGGCAGCAGCAACAGTGTTGATGCCTGCATAAAGGCTGCTCTAATTGAAAAGGCTTCTGACACACAGACTACCACCATCTCTGCACTCCCTCTGCCCAGTGCTGCCAGACAGGACGAGCAGCCACAGGCACGGTGCAATGGCGATGTTCTCCAAATGTTGCCGCAAAGAAAGGGAGACTAGGCATCAAATTCAAGTAGAGGACCCTTGCCAACCAACAAGCACATGAGCAGTAGAGCCAATAAATTTGGCACATTGATATGTATATGTTGTTCGACTATCCCCCAGTTTGCATCTTCAGTGCTGAGTTATTTCACAACACCGTGCACATCATGATTTTTGCCTTCTGTATTGATTGGTCTATTGAATAGTGTTCTTCACTCTCTCGTTATTTTGTGTAAAAGTCCCTTTAAAGCTAGTTAAAAAGTAGCTCTTAGTGTTGTTTTATTTTCCCTGAAAAATGTACAAACGCAAAATGTAATTAAGTGAAATCCATGCATCTTTATTAGTCATCTCAATTACGTATTTGTCTGTTTCAACAAATTGCTAGTTATTAGCTTCAGAATTTAAAAGTCTGAGTTCATGTATTGCGACTTAAAATTATGAGTTGAGAGATTTAGTAAATTGAACAAATATAGAAGTTTATTTTTAAAAAGAGTGAACTTATTCAAATACTTTGCAGTATGCATATTTAAGTACAAGTATCAGAAAACTAATTGGAAAACAGTTACAAGAAATTATGGACTTGTCATGTATGTGTCTTCAATGAATTTTGAGTCAATTCATAATTAAAAAGGAGTAAAACGGAAAATATTTATTTATGCTGAGGATTGTATAATATCAGTGACACACCGATGACTGTATCTTAAATGTTTTTATTTGTGAAAGATTGTGTGTTAGATACAGATCATCACTTCAACTTGACACCCTGACTAGATATTTCTGGTTTGACTTCAGTGCAGTACTTCAGCCTAATTACAATTTTAAGGCAGCAAGAAAGCTTTTTTTTTTTTTTTAAGTTAAAGTGCCTTAATATTTGTTGCAGTAACGTACTGAAATGTTTCAAAAGAAACAGCTTGATTATAACTGCTTACTGATTTCTTTGAAATGTTTTAGGTGTTTCCTTTGCTCTTCTGTTAAGAGTAAGCTGCTGTATTGATTTGTGTGTTCTCTCAGTTTTCACTCTTAATTTAAGAGAAAACTAGATTACATAATTCTATGTGGAGTGTTGTTTTGGCTGTTGTTCTCGTGTTGTCACTTGTAATTAGTAAAATTCAGAGTTTATATCTCATTCCATATACTGTACCACTACGTATGTATACTTGCATTGTATACATGTGTAGTTTTTTATTTATGTGTGTATTTAGCAACATTTAGCTGAGCTAACAGGTTGCTACAATGCTTGTGAATGAATAAAATGAGCAATACTAATATTGCTTAAACTGTGAAATTATTCTCAGGTTGTCTGTCACTGACAGTATTTGTCACAACCAGCCACTCCAAAACTCACCTTTTCACTTAGGCTACTTACTCACTAAAAATGTACTGAAATTTAACAAATTTACTGTGCATTTATTAATTTTGTGTTTCACATTACTGGTCAACACTGAGATGTTTCAAAAGAAGTTATGGAACCATTTCAAATATATCTAAACAAGTTAACATGCAGCAGCCCGTCCTCGTTTCTGAACATAAAAACAAAATTCTCTGTAATTAATGTCAAGACAATGAAGAATTGAGGAAGTGGCAATTGTAGAGATATGCACATTTGACATATTATTCAATTCATAGCCAAAGTATAGCCAATATTTATATTAACTGGCATATTATGGCCTCAAACACCTATAGGGACATAATAATACCTGACCTAGTTTGTCTCTGGTATGTAGGGGTTGATGGGATGAAGTTAGTATATTGTGCTGGCGGAAGCACTAGTTAATATTGAGAAAGCCATTCGGCTGAGCAGAATACTGTAGAATAATAAAACAGGGTGTCATGTGAGTGGTTTGTATCCTGGCCTTGGCCTGCAATATAACGCTTTTATTTAGTAACCGCTCGGTGGCAGCAACTTTTCCCATGGCTTGTAGTCTACCGGAAATTGAAGGAGGAGGAAGAAGTGGTGGTGGATCTGTGTCCGCTGCAGCAGCAGAAGAAAAATATTGGTCTCCATTTTTACATTAGCTTAGTCCATAGGAGCATCGACGGACTGTGCGACAGACCTCCGCAATATTAACACTAAGCTCGAAGAACAACCAAGGTGGGTACAGAAAATGATTGTCTACTTGGTAATGGTGAAGTAAATTGTCAGAGTAGTGTTCAGTTTTTCACAGGCTGTTGCTATATGCTGCTTAGCTGCAAGCTAACTTCAGAGAACCCGGCTTTCTAAACGTCAGTGTTAGCTATAGCTAAGTTAGCTCCGACAGCGTCACCGGGTGACTGCTCTTCTCGGTAAAGGTTACTTCTAATGGGCTTTAGCTGGCTATTTCAATCACCCTGTCGTTGCCACTATAATGTGGTCATTCATTTAAATGTCTGTGTTTACTTGCATTTAGTCATTTTCAACTCTTAACACTGTTTGTTTATGCTGTGGCGTAGATATGGAAGGCCTAGCTGTAATTAGCGGGCCATCTACTGTGCCCCATCGTTTGTGTGACCATCACACCACCCAGTGTAACTTGCCTCAGGTTTGACAAATGCAGCCATCTTCTAGGTAGCTTCACTGTATCACCGAAATAACACGGCAAACAACATAGAGACGACCAAACCACACACATTTTACTTTAGTATGCGGTCAAAGTCCCAATCATGACAGTCTTATTATTATTATTATTATTATTATTATTGAAATGCCTGCCATATTAAAGCCAACAGTGGTACATTAATCGAAATGTTATACAATGATGATTGAACATTTTTACAATTAACATTTTTATCTACACTTTCCTTCTAGATAAAGTACTGTCTACAAAAATGTGGGATGGACCAGGGCCAGGGCAAGGACCAAGAGGAGGACCACCCTTTCGGTAAACAAGCATCATTCACTCATAGATTTAAGACCATTTTCTACTTATTAGTAAGAGGTTTTTGGAGGGTTTTTTTTCTTCCCCCCAATAATGGCTGTTTGCCTGTATTGCAGTATGTTAGGTGTAAAATCTGCTAACACAGCACATATAGCTTTATACTGAATATTGTGGTATATGTAACATTTTGTGGAAAAGCTAGTGTGCGGACTGTTTTTAGACAAGATTACCAAAAATTGCTTGAATTAAATACCTGAAAAAAACCTTGTAACTATAGAGTTGCTCCCTTACACCGCATACTGACATACAGCGACGCGAGCGAGAAAAAGTGATTAAAATGCATGAGTTTTCAATCAGCCTTTCCTGACATGCTGCGAGCGACATCGCCCTGTCCAGCGATGACGCCCATCCCTCAAAAAAATCGCTCGCTCTGTCTCTATCAAACATTTCGCAGCCGTGTCCCACCCCTAAACACTTATTATTGGTTGAAATGTACACGCTGCTTCCTGTTGACAGCTAGCTAGCCCCTCAATAATTTGATTGGTTTGGAATATACTCGCGATAAAATCGTCACGCTGCATATCAGGACAGTTTCGCGCGAGATTTCGTCGCCGGTTCGCTCACTCGCTGTATGTCAAGATGCAGTGTAAAAGTCTTGCTCAGTGATTAGAAACATTTCTACACTGGCATGATGCAACATGAAATATTATATGTGAATATTTCTCTGTTTAAATGCATTTACAAATAAAAGAAATATGGCTGGGTATCGTTCAAAAAAATTTAGTACAACTCTTTAGTTTTATTTTTCAGCTCCTTGGCAGTTTCATTCTATAAAATGTATAAACTTATTTATTGATTAACAGTGCTAGCAGAAACCACTGTATGACAAAGAATTTTTCAATACTTAATAGTATCGAAGCAATTCTGTAGGTGTCATAGAAGTATTAATGTTCAGTACCCAGCCCCATTTCACAGTATTTATCATCATATTACCCAGCCCTAATGTATGTGCATATGGCCACTGGTTGAAAATGAACTTGATTTTTCTTCCCTTCATTGTTTTGTTGAAAGTTTTATTATTTGATTATGTGCATTCTGTAAATCAGTAGTCCAATTTTTAAAATATTGATATGCATTCCAGTGGTGATCATCGTGGAGAAACATTTGGGGGCAGAGATCGTCCCATGCCTGATTATAGAGGTAGAGAAGGGATGAATATGGGTCCAATGGGTCATATGGGGCCGAGACCTCTAGATGTACCACCTATGGATATGAGGAGGATGGATGGTCCACCGATGAGGGGGCGTGACATGGTCCCAAGGGATATGGACCCACGTGATATGCGTGGTAGAGAGCCGAACAGGGATTTCTTAAGACCTGGAGAAGAGCCAGACTTCAGTCTAAGAAGACAGTATGAAGTTTCCATTAGAGATAAATTGATGAATTCATCTGGTTTTCCGGGACCCGGCAGGAACTCTGGAGACATGGAAGGGAGAGGAATGCCACCACGGGAACCAAACAGCAGATTTATGGACATGAGAGATAGAGACACATTTCAATATGACATGCCACGGTTCGGCAATCCCAATATAGATGGAAGAAGAGGGTTTCCCATGGAGCGAAACGATGGATTTAGGGACATGCGAGATAGACCCCCAATGGGCATTGGTGACACTGATCGTTATGATATGGACGTACCTCCACGTGAAAGGAGAATGATGGATATTGACAGAAGGGGGGGACCACCTTTTAACCCCAGAGGAGGATTTGACTCTGATATGGATTTCAGAAATCGTCCTGGACCATCAGCTGAATTTAGAGGTAGGGAGCGCTCTCCCTTAAGGTTAGGAAACAGTGATGTCCCTCCAGTGGGCAGGGCGAGATCGGAAATGCCTCCCGATGTTAGTGGGCCCCAACGATCAGAGTTTATGGGTGCAAAAGACCCACTCAGGGAGAGAGATTATCCAGATGCAAGTAATAGCCCCCTTATGGATTATAGGAGTGGTGAAGAGATGACTCTTGCAGAAGAATGGAAGAACCGTCGAAAGGATAAGAACCCTTTCTTAAACATGAATGAAGGAGTGGGAGGTGTAACTGAACCCAGCTTTCCTGGAGGTTTTGGCAGAGATGTGAACGTAAGAGATCCACCACCATTTCAAGAAAGGGATAGGTCCTCTGCTGATTTCCCTGGGAAAGATGCCGGCTTTCCTCACAGTGACCACTTTGCAGCTATGAATCTACCACCAATTGGAGGCAAGGCTCCACAAGGCCGTCCACTCCCCGAAATAAGTCCCCTCACTGGCCCTCTTGGTAGAGAAAATGAGAGTAAACATTGGCTTGGAGAAAGGGACCCAAAGCACAGTCAGAATAAATCAAATCGAGATGAAAGGCCTCCTTACCATCAAGAGAAGAATCAACCCTCACATGAGACTCAAGAGCCAAATGATTGTTTTAAAGGACTGAAAGATATTCCACATAATCAAGGACCCGCCAGAAGTAAGATGGGGGCAGAACGTGATTTCCAAAGCAGCAACCCCGTACAGACAAGAGATCAAGACTACAGGGACATCGATTACAGAACAGGGTCTGGGAGAGGTTTTGATTACAAACGCGAGGAGCTTCAAGCGCCAGAGAAATTCATCAAAGAATCGAAACCAATCGCACCGTCAAAATTTAGTGAGTCTGGTTCTCAGGTATGTGTATTTTTTTTATCACCAGGATTTGTACAGAAATAATGCATTTTTGTGGTATTTTGATGTTTCAAAACTGGAATTTTAATCAAAATTTCTGTGAAAGGATCAAGATTATAGGAATGCAGCAGTGGAGGACAAAGCTTCCAATACAATATCCATAATTGGTATTCCAAAGACTGCAACAATGGAGCAGGTAATAATCAAACAAAAAAGCAACTCTGTGTTTTGTTGTATTGTTTACCAGAACATGGTTTTCTTGTTGTTGGTAGTGGTCATAGACAGCCATGGCTTAACTTTTAACAGGCTCATTTGTTTTGATATGTTCTTTTGCAGATTCTTGGTGCCTTTACAGTCCGTGATGGTGTGCCAATGCAGGGGATGAAAATCAAAAATGTTGTGCCAGGTAAGAAATAATTTTCTTTGTGGGACTGTTTGGGGCAGTCGATCGCCAACATGTCCCTCGACATTTCGCTCTTACGACATTCGAAAACCTTCGCATTCTTTCTTTTAATGCTTCTTGGTTGCTTTTGTTGTTCCTGCCCTGTGTGGACCTGCTCAGTAAAAAAAGAATTGGAGGGCGGGGGGAGGGATTTGTTATGCCATCCTTTTTCATGTCTGACGATCAACGGGTCATTGGCAGCAGTTTGAGGGTATAATATAGACAACTTTGGGGAGGTGTTGGTCACAAAAGATCAGTGATATTCACTGAATGTGTCCTTCAGAGACAATTTATCCAAGTTCTCTGACTGGGGGGTAGGGATGGGGTGTCAACAAACTGAAATGCAGACCGCCTTGTTAGTGCTTTGTTCTCCTTACTGATCCAAACATCTGCTTTACAGTGAAAGTTTTTCATAGTGGTTCGCTGTAGATATTGTTATACATCATGCCAAGCCTTTTTATGAAGATTATTTTTTGAAGGAATTTGTTTTGCACAAATATATCAAAATGACGTCACAGAATAAGTTGTAAGGTGGGTCTTTTGCATTTGATAAAAACATGAATATTACATTTTTCTGTTTCCATGGTGAAAACCATGCAGTCGTTCACTTTCACTGGTCTGGAATATCTCTGTTAAGGCTTGGTTTTATCAAAGCCTTTCATGGCAAAGTCTGATATGAGTTCAGTCATCAGAAGACAAATCAAAAATCAAACAAAAAAATGTATGTTTTCCTGAAAAGGTATGTATGTCAGTAAAGGTGTCAAATTTCGCTCGCAGAAAAATGCTCATTGATCTCGATGTATTCACGAACTGTCTTTTATGTTTTAGTGGGTGTCGTTACTGGAATTGACTAACAAAAACCCATCTGTATTTCAAATGCTGTCCCCAGGTTACAGCTACGATACCGCCTATGTGGAGTTTTTAAACCTCGAGGATGCAGTCCACTTCATGGAGTCCAACAAGGTGGCCTATCCTCGTCACTCTACGAAGGCCGCCTCTCCCATCAGGATTACGAGGGGTTGAGAGGGCATTTAGTAGATCGGGGAGGAAGAGAACTTGGGAGGGGTTTTTCTGCAATTTCAGTGAACTTGCTTTGGTTAAGGAAATGGAGATATCAGTTGTTGGCAGTTATTGATGCTAACATTTTAAACCATGACAGTTGGCCCTTCTTTCATATATAAAACATATATAAATAATAATCAGCAAAGCCATGACATTTAACCTGTTTACAAAAAACATTTACTTTACATTTTCTGTTTATGCATAGGTAGACAATGTTTTCTAGCCCGAAATGTTTAAGCCATTTTCACATTTTAACCCCAAACTGCTTAACTCTGGATTTAACCAGACAATACAGACGTTTGGAGAGAAAAAAAAGTAAGAAGATTTATAATTTTAGGGTGACTTAACAACGATAGTGACAGTGAAGCTTCTGCACTTAACCAGTATTTTGTTCATGTGTGATTAGGCTTTTAGGTTTCCTCTTTGCATTGTGACAAAAGTTCTTTTGTCATGGAAGCAACTGCAAATTTGTACAGTTTAGTGGGCATTCAAGACTGAAAACAGCCCTCTGTTAACACACAGAAGGGGCTGGTTGGTGAGGGCATGTTTTGTCAGGTACCGGTGACACATAAAATTGGGTTCCAGGAAGCCTAATTTGTGTAACAGCTCCGTAAGTTTAAGGGCTTATCAGAAAACTAAATACAGCACAGTGGTGCACTATCAAAGGATTTTACAGGTCTCAAAAGTTAACGACATGGCCATAAGCTGCTACAGTCAACACGTAAGAGGCAGTACCTTACTGGATGACAGTCTTGCGATCTGGCAAACGTTGAGTCAAGGTTTACCTTTTTTATGCAACAACCCTGAGTATTTTTGCCAGCGCCCTCTCGTTTCCGACCCTGCTGCATCGCCGGACCAGCCTCAATTAAATCAATGTGGGTGCTGTGCTTTTTCACTTAGGACTAAACTTGGTCTGAAACAGCCTTATCGCTGAAAACTGGTACATACAGTACAGGTTTTTGTTTGCCTCCTTCAGAAAAGAAAGTTGCGATTTTAGAGTAGAGCTTGGAAAAAATCTATTCAAATCTTAGGACAGGTAAAGCCTTGTAATGATCACAACATTTAGCCATGTATTGGTCTACTTTACTCTGAGGGTTTTTAGCTACACTAGCTGTGTGACTCTGGTTGGCCTTAACAATTACTTTCATCCAGACTGAATTATCTCGACAAGTATTGGGTGGGTTTTTGGATGGTTCTTTTGCACAGATATTTGTGACTTCCAGAGGATGAATCTTAATGACTTTGGTAATTCCCTGAAATTTGGTGTAGGTATTCATGGTTCCCAGTGGATGTATCGTAATAACTTGGATGGTCGGTCCTTCTTGTACCTCTTTTTTACACTATTTCTGTAGTGCAAGAAGCAGGTTGACAATTGTGGTTCCAAGTGAAATTTCTCAACAACTGTTGCATGGATTACCATGCAATTTGACAATAGTTGTCTTTGTGAACTTTGATTCCCTGACCATCTAGAGTTGTTTTTAATTTGTCCTGGACTTTGGATCTATTTTACGGTTTGTTTTTCTTTACAAAGAGCATTACAGAGCTGCTAGCATGGCTGTTGTCTCTTAGGGCATTTTCACACCTATAATTTGCTTGCTTTTGTCCAAATCAGTGGATGAGTTTCAAACTGACGAAAATGTATCAACTAAAGCCATATGGATGCTGTCACTCCGTTCATTGGTTAGAAATCTCATGGGGTTTGAGGGCAAAGAGAGGAGAGTTTGTTTTTCAGAAATGGTAGGCTACGACAACATTTATAAAGGACTTCATTTTCCTTCTCGCCTTTTGTAAAACAGGAAATAAAAAATGTATGAACAGTAGCACTTGGAGTTACAAAGATGTACTTGTTCCACACAAGAGGGTGCATTAGGCTTTATGTCAGCTATAAAGTGTACTACTGCACAGTACTGTTATTATTGAAAAAAACCTCTCACTCTTGCTGTCTCTCTTTCGCTCTCTCTGTCTCGCTCGCTCTCTCTCTCTCTCTCCCCTCTTCTCTCCTCTCCTCTCCTCTGTCACGCAGCAGCTACTTTTCAACTGTTTTCTCTTCATATTCTATTAATAAGGCAGAGCTACATAAAGTGCTTTGTAAATGGTGTATCTGCCATTTCTGACCACGACAACTTTTTTACATTTTTTTATTTATTTTTTCATGTTGGTGCCCCCCAGCACAGAAAATTGGCTGGCGTCCCTGGGCATACTTATGATATAAGAACAATCCAGCCCAGTGGTATGGGCCGTATACCAAGCAGGAATATACAAGCAGAATGGCACATTTGAATGCACTTCAAGGCAATGTCTAGAGAACAATGGGTTGCTTCATGTAATGTCAAGAAGACATGCTGCCCTCAGTGAGCTGCAGAGTAAAGAGCATAATGTACTGTGAAGCAACTGGACTGAGACTACCTCCTCAACAAGGTCTTGGTGTGGCTGTTTTGGTCTGCACCCAAGTGCGAATGCTGTGTTCACGTCTGCCCAAACAAACCGCACCAAAAGGGAAAATGAAACAAGAGTTCGATTAAACCGGACTAAAGAAGGCAGGTGTGAGATCACGCCTTCAGGTTTCAGTAGCGTTGTGGCTCAATTCTTTTGCCAGTTCAAGGCATTTCAAATTATTTGTGCCACCTCAGGAAGAGCATGTTCTCTTGATGATATTCTCTTGAACTCCTCGTCACAGAAGTTTGGCCACTGCTGAGCAATCCGTGCATCAAGATCTTAACAGTGGGGTGACATCAACACTGGTCAGGATCGTTGTGCTTTGATGATATTTAGGAAATTATGGTGAACCACTATATCTTGTGGTAAATGAGATTACTTGAATTGCTGCTGAAATGTGTAGGAGTTTGTTTGGCAATGTTATTCTAAAATTTTATTTATTCACTTTTGGCCTTTATTCAGTAGCATGTGGTAGCTCAGTATGAAAAATAAAAGATGCAGACGGTTGCATGGTCAATAAATGTAATGACGTCAAAGCTCCAAATAGCCACTTTAAAAAAAAAAAGAAAAAAAAAAGAAAGATAAGGATGAATTTTACTTTGTTTCATGGTGGTTTATGAATGGCTTTATAGTTTTATGAAAATGAGATTCACTCTGAAATTAACCAGTGTTAATCCGTCTTTGACATGCTAAACCTACATCAGAAAATATGGGTGTTATGGATGGACAGTGCTACCAATTTGCAAAGGACTTTTACACGTGTTGTGAGCCTCTCTTTGAAACAACTCATCTCTCTTTTACCAGTGCAGTTTAGTGAAAATACGGTATTTATAATGGCATAGTCTGGTTTGTACAGTTTACCTGCCGAGAATGTGGCTTTCACTTGGCTCTACAAAGTCCTGTTGATTTTTTTTTTGGATATTATTCTGTGATTTTTGAAAAAGAGTCAGATGTATTTGGAGTAGAGCTGAAATCATAGAATATTAATCAGCAACTATTTTGATTATTCTTGTTGTAGTCCTTTTTCAAGCAAATATGTAAAACTTGTTGTTCCAGCTTCTCAGTAAATGAGGATTTTCTGCTTTTCTTTGACTTATGTAATAGAAAACAGCATACTTTTGTGGTTTGAACTGTTGGACAGACTTGTCCAAGATGTCTCTTTGGGCTTAAGGAAATTGTTTTGGGCTTTTTTAATTTTCTTCCATTTTTCAGAAGATTTCTCTATTAAGTGATTAGAATATCCTGTAGATTAGTCGAGAACGAAAATAATTCCTAGTTGCAGTCCTAATTTGTAGTTCCCTTGAAACCATGTATTGTAGAATGGGGCAAATGGCCTGTATTAAGCATGATCCTGGATCTGGGCTTTGCACACCACTATAAGTATTTGCCCATTTTATCTTCAGCAATGAAGAAGAGGGCTAAACCTGCCAGAGTGCATGCTGGGTGTCACTGGTATTATTTTAGATATCAGTCACCTGTGAGGCACAATGCTGATTGATCTTTTCTGTTCTTCTTTCAGGGATCCCTAAAGGTTGGCACTAGAACCGTTTCCATGAGGTACTTCCAGCCAGATGAGCGTGAAAGAGACGTTCATGTGAGTGTAATGAGAGGAAATATTTCTTTTTTTCTTAATGGTTTACCATAAATAATAGCTAATCATACAATAATTATTTGGATTTCACAGCAATCCTTCAGTACAAGAACATAACCATACCATAATCACCATTAGCTCATAGTGTCTCCCTTAAACAGAAATACAATATTAGTTGTTGATTCATAAATTCTTATCGATTCTGCTTTCTTTCTGAACAAACAACACTAACAACTAAATGCTGATATACTGAGTTTGCATGAACATTAAACAGCAGCAAAAAACACAGTTAATAAAATATAATGTACTAGAAACAAAGGCTTTTTTCTAATAGTAGCCTGTCCTAGATAATGGCCCCTAGGTGGTGAAAATATAGGGCCTGGCCTCTATTTAATAATAAATGGTGTCCATTCACCATGCGTATATATACAGTACACCATATTGTTAACCTCACAATAGTAATTAAGTGTCCCTTCCTTCCTGTCTTTGTGTACTAGAAATCAGATCACAAACTACCTCAACTTCAGGAGCCCCAGTTGCCCAGACCTGATCAACCTCTAGAACAGTTGAAACCCAACCTGAATGGATCCAAACCAAAAGGCCTTATGGAGCCATTGTCCCACAGCCAGTGGCAGCGTAGCTCTGACCTGACTCCAGAGGCCTGGCAGCAGCAGGTGGACCAACAGCTCCAACAGCAAGAAACTGAGCAGCAAGCAGAGTCTTGGGGCAACCGTAACACTCCTCATCACAGTTCACACCAATCCGACTCCGTCTTTAAAGACAGTAAAAGTATGTTGGCTGATGCTGCTGTTTCATTTAACTTTGTAGGAATAATCCTTAGAAATTCATTGATATATTTGTTCATTCATGTGCTGTCATTACAAATAACTAAGTCAAGTTAACTGTTGTGAACTTTTTCATTGTGTCAGCCATGATAATAAAAAATGTGAAGCCGACCACCACAGTAGAGACTATTCTGAAAGCCTTGGATCCCTTTGCATATTTGGATGAGAGAAATGTCCGCCTAGTCAAGGCCAAGCCACCCGGAGCAAAGTGTTTCTGCTTTGTTGACATGGATTCCCATGAGGTATCTAAAATATTAATGAATCTAGTTTTCTGTTAATTATATTATTATGTCCTAGTAGAGTTTGTTAGTACATTTTTCTCTCCACTGTTTCCTGTTATTTTCCAGCACTTATTATGTCTTCTTTTGTAGCAAGTGACACGTCTGGTTGAGCTCCTCACTAAACCCAGACCCCTTTATATTGACGGAGTCAGAGTTTATGCTGAGGTCGCAAAACCCCTCAAGAATCAAAAGTAAGTCATGTAGCAAGTATTTCCTCATCAGCCAATGTCAAGTAGAGAATTGCTGCCTTCTGATGATTTTTCTGTCTTTTTCAGTTTCAGAAGAGATTTGGATAAACCAAACAGTTCTATCCTTGGCTATCCACCTGAGGCCAGCATAATGGGGGTAAGTTGTGGTATTTTTGTACTGTTTTACGGAATTGTTTTAAGAAAAAAAATAAGTGGATGATCAGAGCTCTCAGATGACCTGTGCTTTTTGTCCGTGGCATTTTAGCAGCAGCAGTATGCACAACCACCACCATACTTGCAAGGTCTGCCACCACCCATCGGTGCTCCTCCTGTAATGCAAGGTGGGACTTCGTCAGACACACATCCTAATATCTTTATCCCTGTGTATTGTTCAGTATTGCTAGACTTGGACGAAAAGTGGTTGTAATTAGTCTCATTTTTGTGACCAGGTAATTTGATGATTGGTAGCACTAATCCATCTCTGCCATCAGACCCCAGCATTAGCCAGGTAGGTTGCAAAGCAAAAAGAAAAGGCTTGGCTATCTTGTCTCAAAGCTGGGAAGATAACTACATTTCCTGTAACACCTCATAGGGAATTGGCTATGGTGAGACTCCGACTTTGGATCCGTCATATCAGGCCGTTGGAACTCCCATGCCCCCAGACTCAACTGGGATGCCAGCCATTGCAGACGGATCACAGACCTTCATGCTAGGTAAGAAACAGACTAAGCATTCAAATTCAGTAAAGTGTTAGGTCATCCTCTGTCAGTATTGGTACAGTAAATTATAAGCAAATTACAGGAAAATGAATCCAGTGTAGCCCTGTGTTTTGTATTACAAGTAGTTAAAGGTGTGACAAACAACTGTGGGATTTCTGCACTTTTATTCATCTCAATCTAATATTTTAGCAAAATAAGACCTCCTTTTGTCATCTTTCAGTTCCTTTTTTCCCAACCTATTTTAGAATGTCAACTGTAATTGTAAATGGTCACTATTTCAAATTATTATACTTTTTCAAATTATCTAGACTAAGATTTTACCCTTAGTTTTTATTACCTACTTTAAAAGATCTGTTCTTTTAAAGTCTGTGTAAAGTCAATTCATTGATTTACTTCTAAACACATTATACATGTTGGAAAATGGTTACAGAAAACATGTGAAAAGGCTGATAACTATGCAGTACTGAATTGTGGAGATGGAGCCTTAAACTGTTTCTCAACCTCTCATTTTTCCTGATTTTCTGAGCCTGCAAAAAACGGAGCACTGTGGCGTACCCGCATGACCGTGGCCCCTCCCCTACTATATAAGACCGAGAGTACGCTCTCCTCAGTGGTTAACCTGCCTAGTGGCGAGTTATTTTTACTACATCTAACACTACTACTACTACTACAGTCTACAGTTTGCCAGTTAGCTGAGTTAGCAGCTGAGTTAGCAGCAGAAAGCTCTCAGACGTAGCGTGATGTTTCAGGTAGCGGTGGTGATTTTGATTGACAGGTGACACTTGGTAGGGGGCAGGGTTTCAGCGAATTCAGCGACACGCCCACAGCGTTTGGGAGCAGAGACAGAGGTTGATCTTTACAAAACTTTGAAGCCTAATTTCATATATTTTGCGATTTCTTGAATCATTCAAATTTGGCAGGGTGGTTAACAACACTTTTCTGTGAAAACTCAGAACACATATTTATTCTAACTTTACACAGACTTTAATATCTTCAATTCATTTGCTATTATACCTAAAGGCTCTGAGACTCCAGACGTGTCCAACTACCTGTATGATGCCACATCAGGCTTCTACTACGATCCTGAGACAACGCTGTACTATGACCCAAGCTCCAGAGTGAGTATACAGGATACCCCTGTGATCTAGTGCATTCTCTGGTCTATAATTAGATAAAAGAGAGGCTGTGGAGCAAAATTGTTGTACTATTATATATCCAGAGTTATATTCTTCTATGTTATATGCTGTGGTCAATAACCTACAAGAAAATAATTACTACTATTACTAACTACTGTTATTACTGTACATCCAATGCTCATATGCCAAAAGTAGTCTGTCATCTAGTAAAACAAATATATTCATGGACCAACATTAATCTTATTGTCTGACTAATACGAAGAAGGATTGATCTTGCAATTTGCAAACTGTCTTGTCAGATGTGGGATCATGTTTTAAATGTTTTTTTGTAAGGGCCATTTTTGACAGTTGACTTTGTGATTTTACCCACTGTTAAAACATACACCCCAGTATCTCCCCGTATTATTTTGGTACCAAGGTTACTTCTTTCTGCTGGGACAGTTGTCATAGTTCAAATAAATATGATTTACTGTCTGGAGGGCAGGGATTTTGTCTGGTTAAGTTAAGTAGTCGCTGTGTACATGGATAATAGAAGAGGTGTTGTGAATATGATTTGTAAGATTTCTAAGTCACTAATCTAAAAGACAGCATTTACAGTTAAAGCTCATTCATGCACTTCAGGTAGTCGGGGGCCAATAAAATGTGAGGATAGTCCTCAGCTGATTGCCACCACATATGTATTTCAAATGGATGACTTTAGTTGGCATTAAGTTTCTCTTTTTCCTATCATTTTGTGTTTAGTACTTCTACAACGCTCAAACCCAAGAGTACTTGTACTGGGATGCAGTGTCAAAGACCTACATCCCAGTGCAAGGAGGGAACCCTGCAGAGACCCAATCTCTTCCGATGACTGCAGAAGACCAGGCCATTCTTTCTAACCCAGCAGCAGATGCTCCTCTGGAAATGAAGAAACCATCAATGCCTCCGCACAACACTGAAACTCCGGAACCAGTTCCTGCTTCTTCTGCCAGCTCTGCTCCAGAGTCTGTCCCGTGTGATACAGGGAATCCTGAAAAGAAAGAAGATGAAGACGCTAGTAAAAAGGACAAAGACAACAAGGAGGAGAAGCCAAGAAGTCTCGCTGCTGTCAAGGTAGGGCTTCTTTTACAGTGTCAGTGCACATGATTTGTAATACATATGTATAAAGGGAATGTAGTAAATGCATTTTTTTGCTATATGCAGATCATGAAAGATATGGAGCGCTGGGCAAAGATCCAGAATCGTCAAAAGGAAAGCATCCGCTCCCCATCACCATTGCTGAAGACTGGAGTGGATGATGACAGAAGGCAATCTAAGTCAGCTGATGCTGGTTTCACCATTTTTGAGAGGAAGGTTAGGAATCCACCTTCAGCAACCATACATCTATTTTTTCACCATGGAGTTTCTGTTCTGCTGTTCTGCAGTCTTTTAATTATTTTTGGTCCTATTCTTTGTCTACGTCCACAGATCTCAGGTGGAGATGATCTGTTTAAGAAGCCCCTTGCTCCCGCTAAGAAAGATGAAAAGTCAAAGGTAAGAACTAACGTTCAGTCCACTCTGCATGCCTCATAATCTAAATGCATGGCATTTTTAATATTTGTCTGGTTTACATCCCAGCGTCCAATGGGCTCCCTGGGTCTACTGGCATCAGACTATGCAGCTGGAAGTGACGAAGAGGTGGAAGAGGATAAGGAGGACGCAGCAAAGGGCAGTCAAGCAGAAGACAAGGAAGACAAGCTGACAGATTGGAAGAAGATGGCTTGTCTGCTGTGTAGGAGACAGTTCCCCAACAAGGATGCTCTGATCCGCCACCAACAGCTTTCAGACCTGCACAAAGTACTGCCTGTTAATATCTGTATGAAATATAGTTGACAGTGACCCTATAGACATAGCCTCTAATACTTGATGTATTATTGTGTCAACAGCAAAATATGGAGATTCACCTTAAGATCAAGAGGTCAAAGAAGGAGCTAGAGGCACTTGAGAATCAGGAAAAAGAAGTAAGTGAAATTAATTGGGTGGGGAAATATGCTGCACAGTGTATCATGTTGTCTGTTGATTTCTAATGGTGCCGTTTGTTATTCACAGCTCAGTGCCAAAGACGTTACCAGGTCACCAGAACAGAAAAGGAAAAAACACCATCACCAACAACCACAGCATCATAATACATGGGCTGGAAGTTCCAGGTAGGAGCACTTAAACAGAATGTTTTACTGAAATGGTAAAAAAAAAAAGAAAACAAAGTGGCATTTAATGGGTTTTATTTTGGATATTTTGTTATAGATTCTACCTAATTGCTTTTTTCTCCATGCTCAGGGAGATGAATAAAGTTAGTGAGAGGCCTGGTTTAGGAGCAGAACCTGTCCCGGTAGGTGTGATGCTTTACTTTATTATTAAATTTCACGAGTTGTTTATTTTTAATTTATAAAACTTTTCATTACACCTTTTCTCTTTAGAAGAGGAAGAAGAAAGAACCTGTCGTTTGGGACCACGCCACCTACAAACAAGCAGTGCGCAAGGCCATGTTTGCACGGTTTAAAGAACTTGAGTGATCTGATCTGAACACATCCTCACTTCATGTGAGTTAATCGGACATGCTTTCCCGCCTTGGCATGAGGAATCCCTTTCACTGGCTTTATGTTCTCTGCCTTGGACATTATTACACTTTGGAGTCGCAGTTCTCTACACTGAAATGAGGTGAAATATAATGTGGACTAAAAGCCACATTACATGGCCACAGTGGAGCTACAAGTCAAAAACAGGAACTATTTGATGTCCTCAACGACGGATGTTGTATAGAAAAGTGTTCCTTCATCATGTTAATTTGAATATTTTTTGCCAGTGTTTTATGTGTGGTCTGTGTACAATTGTGAAATGTGTCCAGATTGTCTTTATGAAATGATACTGTCACACTGATCACTGTTAACTTTTGTTTCAAAACTAAAATATTTTTTACACTTTCATTTTGAATTGATATTGTATGTACACATTTTTTAATTAAAAAAAAGCGATCTAAGCTTTCTGCTTCAAAAGTGTTTGTTTTCCTTGTAGACTCCAAAAATAATCCCTCTCAATCATCACTTGACCCACTAGAAGTGTGTGCTGGTGCATTCATCTTGCCCTCTGCCTGTATTTTCTTACCATTTTTCTGTGCTTGGGATATTCCTCGGGATCAGCCTTTGGGTAGTGAGTGTGTAGCCTCCAGGCAATAACCACATGTATGGTATGAGGTCGGGACTCATAAACTGTGTCACAATTCAGGGGCTGCATCCTTCGAAGGATGCATTTGAAGGCCGATTATGTCACAACGCCGCTCGAAGACTCCCAATTTGAAGGCTCCTTCTAATGCAGCCTACAAAATTCTTTTCCCTCTTTTTGGAGGACGTACCGCTACTATCCTTCGCTGCCTCCAATATCCACAGATCCTTTGCGCACCGCTGCTCAGTCCTGAAAAAAAAAACGGAGCCACTTCTCTTCCTCCCGAACAAAAAAAAATCTAAAATTGCTCTGGCTCCATCATCATTTTTAAACTTTCTTTCTACTCTTTCACTTTGTTCTTTCTCTTACTTTTGTGGGCCTGTGCTTCAGAAATTGTAATGTAACGGTAAGGGCGGGAATACCTGGTGACGCAACCAGGAAATCCTCCAAAGGCTAGACCGTCTCATTTAACAACGGTTGATGCATCCTTCGGAGGTCCCTCGGAAGGAGTTGCCTTCAGAGGCCGCAAAGGCCGCGTCCTTCGAAGGATGCAGCCCCTGAATTGGGACACAGCTATAGTGTACCTGCCAGGTTACATTGCTGTCTCCATCTTTCTCTGCTAAAGAGCTGCTGATCTGTGTGTCTGCTTGACTGAGGGCAGGGCAGAGAGGCCACAGTGGACAGGGTGACGCTCTGCATCCACACGTAATCTGGCAATGCTGCACCTTCTTGCAGAGTTGTTGGTGCATTTATTTGTGCTTTAGAACGTAACCGCTGTCAAACAATCAGTAACCTTTTATTTCTTTGATTCACTGCTTTGTTTTTACCAGTGGCACTCACTCTTCATTCACTAGGTCATTTGACCACCACTTCTCTCTCTCTGTAGGGCCAACTTTGATTGCTGGTCTTACAAATGCCAACCAACAAATCCTGCATAGTATACCTTTAATTCTGCTATTGACAGTGATAGTCACAGTGCATACATGTCATGTCCATGTCCACTAGGGGGCAGCAGGGTCCCATGGTTTTTTGTGTGCCGATGTAAACCATTACCCCTTCACAGACAACATTGAAGTGTCTGAGCAAGTTTGCAGTCAGATATTCTTTATTCATTTTATCTATTTACCATGCTAAAGAAAAGTGGATGTATACATGCACAGTTTGTTCAGTTGTCAGTAGATGCAGCTTTAATGTTCCCCAGTTGTACAAGGTAAGAGTTAGAACATGAAGCTTCCCCTCTGACCTTTACGCATTTGAAGGAACCAGCCTTCACCCTACTTATGGCTGTGGTTCAATGAATTGTAGAGGGTTTAGTGTGCTGACATAGTAGCTCCTCTGAGAGCAGTAACAAGAACACTGGGGAACTGCAGTCAATGACAAACAGCAGTGGCACTGACTGAGCTGGGAGGAAGCCAGCACCTTTTCATTTGTGCTAGAGCAATCATGCATCCTACTGTGTGTTTACTTTTGGCGAGTAACCAAAACAGACACTGCATAAAAAAATATTTAGGCCTGAACAGCTCACTTTGCAGATACTTAGTTTGTATTTTGTTTCCATGTCTCCTAGGGTTGGTTTCCAGACAGTGACTCAAGGTGAACATCACTTTTTGAGAGTCTCTGACAGTAGATGGAGTCTCTCTGTCTGATGAGACATGTCAACATGGTAACAAAACGCCATAATTCAATCAGTGTAAATCATGTTTTGTGGCTTGGCAACAAAAAACAAAAGCGCAATTTTAAAAAACATAGTGATTATCTCAGGTTCTGATGAAACCCTGACACATTAACTTGCCGTGGCTTTTTTTCATTTGTAATATCTACCTCAGAATAGAATAGAAAGCCTTTATTGTCTTTGTACAAGAATATCCAACACAATTTGGAGTGCTACATCTGAGACCAAGTGCTCAGTGGTCAATAACAAACAAAAAGATAAAAAGAAAAAAAAACCCAATAGGACAGACAATATAAACAATCTCACAAGGGGGAATAAATAGTAGAAATACAAAATGGTGTAAAAAATAAATAGTATTGCACTTACGTAGGCTGAATATTGCACTTAAGATTGAAGGTTTATCCCAACACTCTACTCCATTTGCTTAGGAAGAAAGCCATTAGGGCTGAATTGGACAAATGGTAGGACTGGAAGTGAAACCACCAGTCTGTGGATGTAAAGGTGGTAAGGATTCAAAGAAACTATCTAATCTTCAACCTCTTTGTTCGAGCTTGCTCTCTCTGAATCACATTCTGTAAATTTGCCACCATACTTCAACACACCCTTCCCTCAGGCTACATCATTTTTGTATTGAGTTCAAGCTTGAGCTCAGCTGTTTTTCTACTTTGGTATCTTGATTTATTATGAATCTAGTTTAAAGACACTCGTAAAGATTTTTTTTACAACTTTTCACCTATTAACTTTAAATGTGAAAGTTAATATGTGATGTCACATGATATTCTTGCTCAGATACATGGTTCAAACCACACAGATTATAGCAAACTCTAAACATCTTTTTACTGCAATAAACTGCACTATCTTGATAAACAAACAATGGAGCAGATTTTGTGATACTAAAACGAAAATAGTATGTTCACTGCCACACATAAGGAAATGTGTACACATTTGTCTTTAAAGCATTTTAGGGGTCACTCCATTTCTGTGTGTCCTTGGAATAATGGACTGCTTGCATGGCTGCTGAAATCAAAGGTATCATCACATCTTTAGATGTTGGAAGGTCGTCAAATTACTTCCATATTTTTGGTGACTTTTTTTCCTCTATCCTGCTGCTATGTTGAAATGATCACTTCATTTCAGGCCACTAAATCCTGTGGCAATCAAATTAATACATTTTTCAATGCAACAGACTTAGACCCAGTATCTGTGTATTTGCATATAAATGGAGTATTTATCACCAAGATCCACATGGACTTAGGTTTCATGTACATCTCTGACTTACTCCATAACCTAGACTTCAACTTCAATAAATGGTCTGATCATATCAGAATAAAATACAAATAAGATTCAAATGTAGGGTGGACTGCTGATTTTCAGGTCTTTGCTAATACCTAGGACAAAGTAACACCCAGATCCTATAAAATAAAAATGTGCAGGTTGGTCTTAGCATTTTTAGCATTTGTACAAACACATCAAACAAAGTCACTGTTTGAGGGATTAAACTCCATTTTCCCCCTCAAATGGGAGAAGGAGAACATTTAGAGGAGGTATCTCTGACTATTTTCTATTATTTTATGTGGACTAATTTTCATTCCTCTTCTCTCTACTCTGTCACAAGATCCCAAAGACATACCCCAGCTCCTGGTGACAGATGTGGCATGAAAATTAATGTGCCTTAGTCTGTGGGGATGAGAGGCCAAACAAGAGAGGTAGAGCACAGAGAACTGCTGTGTGAGTATCCCCTGAGTGTGTGAGGGAGAGCTTTCAGGCAGCATGAATGGCAGGAGAGGTGGACAGGGGGGCCAATTATCCCTGTTGGACGGCTCTTAGCAGGTGGAGCAGCAGTCTGGGGACGAGACTGAAGAAGAACAGTCAGCAGGACTCTCAGATGTTGAGATGAGCTGTTAGTCGACAGGGGTGAGAAGAGAAGTGATAAGCATCATTGTTTATTGCTTTTAAAGGAAGTCTGATAACAAACTTGATGCAGATGCAGACAAAGATGCTTTAAATGGTGAAAAAGCATTAAAAATTGTGTTAGATTTGTGTACACATAGAACATTTTAAACAAACACCAACTGACAGGCAGTTGACCAGATACCAGCTAGTTTTCCCTCTTAAAGAAACCTCTGAAAGGGCTGATTTATGTATGAAATCAAATCCATGTTTTATTAAAGATGAAATGGATTATTTTTCAATATGCCGACATGTGTGTGGTTATCTCAAATCTCCTCTTTGTCCGTTATGACAAATGATCAAAAACATACCCCGTGTAGCATGACTTCCCTTAAGGAGTAGCATGTGTTTGTGGTCACCCCATGCAAACAAAGAGACTGTAGCATCACAAAGAGACTGTAGCATCACAAGCTCGTAGGAAAATCATGCTTGTCTGAACAATTTCACCATATGGCTTATCCTTTTAAGTGCAAGTTGAAAAATGATGTCTGTTATTGATTGCTTATCTGTAACATCATCTTGAAAATGTCTTCATGATTGCCAGGCATGGGACATGCTTTTGAGCACAGTTTATGTTCATAAAAGTTGGACTATTGCTTGTAGCAGGACCAATTCTACGGGCAGACCTGTCACTGAGAACATTATAGACATTGAAAACATTTGGAAATGATGTCATGGTTCTGCAGTCCAGCACTGACTGAGCAATGACAGGAGTGATCGCAGGAAAGTAATAAAACAGCAAGTTGGAATGTTTCCCTCTGTTCTTGCTCTCTTTTCTGAATCTGAAAAGAAAGTTTATACCACATTTTGGATAATTTACAGTTATCTCACTTTATCATTCAGATTAGTTTTGGGTAATTATGATTCACAACATAGAAAACTTTGTGCAATTTGCCATCCTGCAAAAACAGTCTCTGTGAAAGCTGTCAGATTTATGAAGCTATTCAGGCTTTTGTGACTCAAAAAGATAAATCTTATTGTACTGTAACTCTCCTGCCATAAAGCTGAAAGTTATGTTCCACATCATTTTTATATCAGCCACCAAGAAGCTTGGCAGTTGCTTTGAATTTTCTGGGAATCATTATTATCTTCTCACAGATGCAACATGTTCTCTTTGCACTACTTGACAAATTGTAGGAAAAAGTATGTTTTTCTTTTTTTTAACATGGTTTTCATCAGTTTACAATATTTGGTAAGGCTTTTGATTATGGCCCACAATTTACAACATACGTGTTCCCAATTTACAGTGTTTTTAGAAAAAAAAAAAAAAATTATGTACCATATGCTCACCCCCCCCCCCCCGCCCCCCCCCCCCGTAATATTAGGTAATGTTAGTTAAAAATACCTACACTATAAATTCTTTCTAAATTCACAGATAATTTCCTAACTTCACATCTTGTTCTGTGAGCCTATGAGTACATATCAGTACTGTACTGTTACACCATTACTACAAAATAAATACACTGTGGTATGTGGTATATAAAATGGTTACAATTAGGCTTCACATTACAAAATGTGATCTTTTTTAGATTTTTTATTCCAGAAATACCAT
Organism: Scomber scombrus; assembly: GCF_963691925.1. Lineage (NCBI taxonomy): Eukaryota > Metazoa > Chordata > Actinopteri > Scombriformes > Scombridae > Scomber > Scomber scombrus. The sequence goes on from NC_084972.1 coordinate 19,803,551, forward strand.
AACCACTGAAATCTTTCAAAGCTTCTATCACTTGCTAAGTTTTCCCATTAAGAATTAAAAGATCATACATTTCTGAAACTACAATGTAATATTCAATTGGACAGATTGGGAGAAACTCAAAGGCTTTAATCAGAAACAGAGCAAGGTGTAATTGTGCATCACAAGGCAATGGAAATTTGTCCTTGATGTGGCACTACATAGACAGCATTATGATATCATTGGTCACAAATATTGTGTATGCATCAGTGTAAAAACATCACAGAGTTTATGTATTTTCCATCATCTGTATCTTGACCCTTTCACCAGACACAAACAAGAAACATGAATATTCATGCTAATTGTGTTGGGATAGGGACCAGGAGGATTTCTTTGCTATAAAGTCAAATGTGTATAATAAGCATTGTTTTTGCCCGTAGGCAGCAGCATAATCCCACTGCAACAAAGGCAATAAAAGGTAAGTTAGTGTTGCCAGGTTACAGTACACAGTATTTCACATTCAGTGTGTCCTTCAGGAGCTAAATCCTCCAAAAAGGGTCCCAAAGGCCAGGTCAACCCCCTGCCTACTCCTCAAATGAGGCAGTCTAGTCATATATACCCCAAATTATTAGAGCATTTGCAGTTGTCTTCTTTTCAAGACGAATACGTATTCAGACGACCAACGAACAGCTAGTTCTAGCTGTAAATGCATTAATTGAGAACAATTTTCTACCAACATTTTGAAAAACACTGAAAATTGCCTGCAGCAAATTCAATAGATTATCCTGGGAAACAGCAGAGGCATGTTACTGTTGAGGTTTTCATATGTAATGTGTGTGTTTTCAAAACCCAAATAAAAAAAGGAAAACTATCCACATAGTGAGACACCACTGGGGGTTAGTAAGAAAATCATTTAGATGACCTGACCCTGAAGTGTGCTTTTCCTCATAATCAGATTCTGTTGGACTAATAAGATTTCTCATGGTCATGGAGTTCAAGCACTCAGATATTTAGATTTAGAATAGTTGTATATTATTAATGGCCTTTTTAAATTTTAATGTAATATAAGGTTGGGTGAGCATAGGGCTAAGGGACTGTAAGGTTGAGGGAAGAAACAATAATATACTGCATCAATATTAGCAGAAGGGAATGAAGTTTACACAATTTATAATAACTAACATATTCGGGTAGCGTATCTGTTTGGTCAGAGGGAAGTTGTATAATTATTTTGGCTTTTTCTTTCTATGATTTTTTCATTTTGTTAGAAATACCTGGAAGTAATGTTGGTAACATTTTGCAGTTGTAATGATAACCCACGGGAATATGTTTGATGGCTTTAACATCATGGCCATATGGACGAAATATTCAGGTCAATTCCCTGCCTCAGTTTACAACCATCGTTGCAATCCCCCATCATTGCTATAATGTGCATTACAATATCACCTCTGAGCATCCATTTTAATACCATATTTGCATCATCTCCTCCTTGGTCCTGGATTCTTTTCTCTTGGTTATTTATTCATCCAGTTTCATCCTCAGCAGTCGCATCACTGTACATTAATCATCTTGTCCTAGATGTTAAAAACATTTTAAAAACATTAAAATTCTGAGTTTAAGTTTTTATGTTGTGATGTCATGCCACAGTAGAGGAGTTGTTTTAGCTCATTGCAGACAGAAAAAAGATGAATCTGTGTTCAAGACAGGCAGGATGTACATCTGGCAGCGTGAACACACTGATTTAAAGGTATGGTGGTAGAGCAGCCTCACGTTTCCTGCCCTGGCTCTCTAGTACTTTCCTTTCCTGCCTTGAAATTCACAAACACAACCTCCCCAAGATATTTCTGGAAACTTACAAGCGAGAATGATCATCCCCCTGCTGCTGTTGTACCTGTATTACTCAAGATTTGACAAACACTTTACACGGCAAGTATGCATTGCAACAGCTGGAACACAGATTCCGCTTACAGTCCCCTGACGAAAGAAACATGCCTCTGCTTTTCATCCTTTTTACTGAGCAATACCTTTGTAGCCGGGCCCCGTGCACCAAATCAGAGGGTGCTGAAAGGTGCTTGCAACACCAGCTTTTTACCCCGATACAAAAGCTCTCCTTTACTTGGTCCTCCGACTGTGTGAGGAACAAGAGAACACATGGCTAGTTTCATCGGCAGTAGGTTTACATTAGTTTTCCTCAGCTGATAAACCTATCAGCACAGTGTTGGAAAACAGATGAAGATGTAGTGTTGCTGCCTTTCCTCATTCACCCAACATTACAACTTGATCCCCTCGAAACTGGCTTAAGGATATTTTCATTGCAGTTTTTTTTTTACTTTTCTTTTTTTTTTATAAATACGGCGGCATTGTTGTAACACAATCACCTGCACTGTAGCCAATTCCTGGAGTGAAAATGATTGTACAAATTATTCATTTTCCTGGAGGCACAAACCAGTACAGTGACAACATTAACAGCCATATCACGATTGTCAGCTTTGAGGGATTATAGCAATCTGTAATGTTGCCTGCACTCGTACACAAATGAGAATGGAAACGGCTGGTGGGAAACATGCAAATGTTATCGTCTACAATCTGAGCTCAGAAATTCTCATTCACTTGTCTTGATATTCATTGTGATAGGTAAGTCCCCATTTGTGCTTATCTATGTAATGGGGTTTGAAAACCAGGGTAGATTTAATGTTTATGTCTGAACGTGAGGGACATATCTGGACTACATTTGTTGCTCTATTAGCAGTGAGAAGCTACCAATTGCACTTTTAAATTGACATTCATGAAATACTCTATAGGAGTCAATTGAAGGAAATGCTACGCTATAGCAAAGTCAGCCTATACATTGGAAAGACGTAGAAGTCTTTGTGTCTTGTTATTGTCATTTGTCTTCAGCTGAAGTGCTTGAGCCTCTGTGGATGACAAATGGAGACACTTTTTCTTTTTTAGCAACTTCAGCAAGCACATTACAAAGGACATAAAACTCCAAAATATGTCAGATAAAATGCCTCAACCTCTAAGATTGTCAAAGGACATTTAAACAGCATCTTAGTAGCTCTGTGTTCAAAATGATTTAATCTTCCTGTCTTTTATTTCCCTTGCTCTGTTACTCATGTAAGTGCCTTGTAACACATATAGTGATAGCTGAGAAAGCCTCAACCTGAGACACTTTTACCTCCCAGGAGAGAGTGCCGACAACAACACAGTCATTTGGGGAAGTCAGCCCCTGAATGTCGCATTGGTATGAAAGCAAAGAGAGAAGTGCTGTAAGGTGTGTGTCATAATGGGTAGCCTGTTCAGTCTCGCATGTGGCAGAGCATCTGCATGTATGTATGCAGTGGTATAGTTTCTTGTGATTTTCCCATGTTCAGGAGACAATTCCCATTGTCTGGCTTTTTTGAAAAACCTTTTGTCAATCTGTAATGAACCTGCAATTTACATAAGAAGTCCAACTGGTTAAAAGCACAGTTTAAATCTTGCATGTGTCGATTTAAATTTGTATCAGTTTTTTAAGTTTCTGAGATCATCAGAAAAAAAGGAAAACTGAATTAATACAGCTGAATTAGTTAATTTAAATGTTATTCGTCTTTATTAATAGTTAACCAGTCTCCATTGTACCAGTCTCCAAAGACATTGTGCTATTGTCTTTTAAGTATGGCAGCATGTCATCATACACACACATTAACAAAAACAAAACAAAAAGTTCCACTCAAGCACAACACAGAGCACTTCAATGCAGACATTAAAGAGGACTGTAGCTTTAAAACACACCAGGAGCATGCAAGTTATGTTGACGCTGCCCTCTATAACTCTGTTTCAATGCAAACACCAACATCTGAAAATATCTGATAACAGAATTGGGAAGACTGCACAAAAATGTGTGAGGGAGACACAAGTAGAAACAGGTAGGCATCTGGCAAAGAAATAGTGAAAGTAAGGGTTTTGTGGTTGGAGTGATATGCAGCCCAACCTGTGGTATGTACCTGTGGTGTGTGCGACCAATATTTTCTCTTCAAGTTCTGGCAATCTGGATTCAATTACTGAGTCACACCAAAGTCAGACTTTTTGCTACAGAAAGAGGAAAAAAGACTTAGTAAGAATGGGGTGATATTGTGACAAAATGGGAACATATTATCTTCTTCTACAATGTCTGACAATGATCAATTAATCAGTCATCACAAGTTTTAATAGTTTATTTTCATCAGTAGTCAATAAAGTGCTGCTCACCGACAGTAAACTTTAGCCATCTGTTGCTTGCCCTCCTCTCTGTCCTTGAATATCTTTGCTCACAATGTTGGCATCCAGATTTGTGTAAGTGCACTTAGAGCTTCTTTCAACTTGTTTCTGTCCTGTTACATCTGATGACTGCTTTTTACCTTTGAAATCCCAGACTTTTTCAAAGCCTTTTCCAGTTCTATCACTCACTAATTAGTGTCAACACACGGACTCTTGCCTCTCATCCCTCCACATGTTCTTTTAAGCTCTCTTCTACTTGTCAAATTGGTGAATCTCTTCACTTTGAAATGTCACAAAGCAGAAATGAAAGACAGGGTGTCTGTAGAGCTGGTGAATTGAGTCTGCTAACTTCAATCCAAACAGGAGCTGCCACCATGCCCACACCACGGTGGTCCTATCAGAGCCTACATGGCCTCTACCTGTAAAGAGCTTTGAGAGCCCTGAACAGTGCATGATTACTGTGAGCAAGGCCTAACGGATGGCTTGACAGTGCATAGGCAGGAGTGGTGATGAGGACTGCCATTTCCCCATGTCTGCTACTGTGGTCTTTTTAGGAAGCATAACCAGTACAATACAGTGATCAATGATGTGGCTGTAATTGGTAATCTTGTTGGACAATTTTTCATATCAAATCTGATGTCCAAAATCGTATGTATGATTGTGCCAATTTCATGCACACAGAAAATACAAATCCCAGTAAACTGTAAAACAGAGGGTGCATTCATCATATCATGTGTGGAAATCTGTTTAAAAAAGTTCAGATCTGGACTGTTATGATTGCACTATGATTATATTAAGATATGGGATTAGTCTCCCTCTGTGCACAAGCTGATGCTGATTGTTGCTAGTTTTCTTCATGAATCAATAGTAGGTGGTACTCTGATGTACTGATACATGCAGCTCAATCTGTTCTATGATTTTTTTCTCTCAATATTTTCCCCACATGGCCTGTATACATGCCTGAAATTGTCTTGGGGTTTAGACTAAGGTCACATCAGATGAAAGTGATGCCTGTGACAGCCATCACTTCCATGGATATGTATGATCCTGTTCAGCTATGGCAGCAAGTTTCTCTGACATTGATCAAAATGTTATGATAGTCATGGTTTGCTGGGCTCATGATGGTAAATGGTCTGTACTTATATAGCGCCTTTCTAGTCTTTTCGACCACTCAAAGCGCTTTACACTACAACTCATTCACCACATTCACACACATTCATACACTGATGGCAGGCAGCTACCACGCAGGGTGCCAACCTGCACATCAGGAGGAATCTAACCATTCACTCGCATTCAAACACCGTTGGCACAGCAACAGGAGCAACTAGGGGTTAAGTGTCTTGCCCAAGGACACATTGACATGTAGACTGGAGGAGCCGGGAATCAAACCGCCAATCTTCCAATTGGAGGATGACCGCTCTACCTCCTGAGCCACAGCCGCCCCCATCCAGAAACACACAAAGATCATCAGTTGGTTGGATCATCTCCAACAAGCTTTGATTCCTAGAGCCGTGCATTTCTTCCCTCTGACGTGAACCTAATCACCTTCATAGATCATTAAACTGTATCAAGGGTGGCCGACAGAGAGGAGCTTGTGTTACAAAGCTAGAAAATGAACCCCACATTTATGTTGCATTTGTGGCTGGCATGCATGCCACCTCCGCAGCTGTTCCACCATCAATCAAATGTGGACATATTTGACTAATCAGTGACTATAAATGTCCTCAAACTGGATTGTTTTCCTTCATAAATCAAAATATTTTAATTTTTACATGCCTAACACACTCATTTGTCAACACCAAACAAGCTGATGTTTAAATCATGTGAGAGCATTTCTATGACCTGATACTATAATGTGAACTTGCACACTGGAATACAATAGCATAGGTATTTTCTAAGAGCTTGTTTTGTGTTACACTGCGTTCTTCTGAAATCCTAGAAGGTGTTTGATCTGCTGTTCTGCATGTGGCCTGGACCATTATATGTCCTTGGCATATCAAATGGTTGCACAACGGCATGTTATCCCTCTGGCCTCGACTTCTATTTGAATATCATCTGTCAGGCAGTACAAGAGGAGACCTGCTCCCAACAGAAAACGCCTAGCATCTGAAATTACACAGCAATTTATATGTCATCTGTAATCGCGCTGCATCCACTCTGTATCCTGTGACAGCCATTAATTATCAGTACTTTTTGTCTCTCTCCTCCTCTGCTTTAAAAATCTACCTGGATTCTCTGGGTATTCAATCACAACGCAAGCTTTGATATTGGAGACAGTGCTGATAAAGATGGACTACATTATACTGTAGGTGCCGATATGATTTCAGAGCTTCTTACTGAGAAGTGAAAAGAGGCAGTTATCTGACCTGCGCTGAGGTGTTGGGTAATAAGGTATGTGATGGATATAATAGCTGCAAACTTGAATGAATTTTTCTCTTAAACTGAACTGCTGCAAGCTGTTCATACAATGGTGAAAGAAATGTTGCCCTAAAGGAAACAGGTAATTTTCTTTTCCTCAGATCAAATAAAAGAACATCGTAGGATTACAGTTCTGGCTCCAGACACAACCGTATAAGGCCAAAGAAGCGTCACCATCACCACATTCATACATCTGCAACAACAACATCGTGAATGGAGGAAAAATTGCACGGCCCTGCCTCCATGCATTAACCTGAGGACAGACTCATTTAACATTTTACAAACTGTACGGTGTTCCACATAAGAGAAAACACATGATGTGGTCACATACTTCACCAGGCTGATTGCACTTAATAACTAGAAATCTGCAAAAACAACACTCTCTCATTTAACTTTTTATTTGTTATTATTTTTTAATGAAAGGTTAATTCAGTGCAGTGAGTGTATACAAATGTAATTACTTTTAGTAAAATTTTGCTTTAGTTGTTTTGACTGATTTTTGTCATTTTTGTTTAGGTGACATTTACATTTTGCTTTTCTTCACTTTTTCTTTATTTTTTTTAATGCTGTTATAGGGCACACTTTGTATTTTTCAGGAGATTTCTATGGACCAAACAAAATCCTTCATCTGTATGTGAGCTAAGCTTTAGTCTACTAAAAGGAAACAGGGACAATGAGCTTTGGAGAGCATTCATAATCTCCCTATAAAGGCAAAAACATGATTATGCAGCCTACAGCTTAATGTTGAACGACAGCTTACCTTAATGCCCATTAGTTGTAAACTCATGTGGACTTGTTACTTGAAGTTCAACATTGTTTTAAATATTTGCCCCATTGCTTGCACTCTCTTAACACAAGTGGAAGCAGCCAGTGCCGGAAACTTTAATGCCGAGAGGCATCTCTGCAAACACCTGACTGACCTATCCCAGTCATATTATCCATCACTGAGAAAGAAAGAAAAAATAAATAAACACGCATACTCAAAACCTATTCATATCACACACAAGGCAGGAAGTATCATGAGTAATGGCATAAGCACCAAGCCTGGAAGCAGTCATGCTGTCACCTTTGTCAATGTGCTGTTTTTGATTGTTGAAGTATCTGACATTTATGCCAGAGCAAAGTCAGGCAGCTGAGTCACTATTGTACCAGCAAGGGAGTTCAAAACCTTCCACCATGGTTCAGCAGCCACAATCCCACTTTAAATTCAATGTAAATATGACTAGAAGTGACATTGAAAGCACAATATTCAACACACGCTTATGATATATATTTGTATGGGAAGATCGAATGAACATGTTAACAGTACAAATGTATGTGTATCTGCATTACTAAGAAACTACTGTAAAGCAAGGCAAAAAAGTGTAAAAAGAAATAACTGCTGCAGACATCTTGCTGTTAATTTTTTTTTTTCATTTGGCGTTTTTCTTCCATAAAAAGGAATGTCAAAGAAAACTGTTAACAGTGTGGTCTTTGGTTTATTCTGACTAACAAGGACATTGTTTCTGGAAGGACGTACTGCTATTGAGTTTCTCAAAATGCAAGTTTTCAATGTTTTAAGTTCCACAAATGAAATCCCAAGCCCCTTATTATACTGGTGTGACAGCAGAAACCTCAGACACAGACATCTCAAGACCTGGGTTATAAAAAAATAAAATTTCATGACTCTGTACAAGACAAGGGCCACCACATCCTCTTTGTCCCATGGCTTTTACTTGAGGCTCATAAAAAAACATTTGAACAAAGAATAGGTAATTGGATAAACCAGGCTGCATTTCTCCCTGTAGCATTGGATAATCCTCAGGTTTGCAAAAATGTCTTTTTGTCGTGGGATCCATTTCACTGATGCAATAGCTTGAGACACATATTATCAGCACACAGGAATTATAACCAATTAGCTATATCTCTGTCTCTCTAATCCTGGCTGTCAATTGGGCTTCCCAAGGATGTTGTGGCCTGAGACTTTGAGATTTCACATGAACTGCAAGTGAACTTAAACATAGAAGATGCATGATTCTTTCATGTACCTGTATGAAGTTTCACTGACTGATAACAGGATTAATGAATGTCCCAGGTTGTTAATGAGGAAAATCCCACCTTTGTCAAACATGTCAAGTAACTGAATCCTACCATATACAAATAACTCATGTATTGTAATTTCACTGAACCAGTTATTTTCTTGCTTTTTCGTATGCTTTATCTTCCTATTAAGCTAAAAAATGAAGCGCCTAAATCATATTGTTGTACCACTGTTCACTCTGCCCAACATTTCTGATTTCTCTGTAGACTACAGGCTTAATCTGCAGGATACTTCAAAATCACCACATCTGTCCAATCTCTGCTCAACATCTGACATCATGCAGCTGTTGCCACGGGGAGCCCTCCCTGCCCAGGAATGAGCTTTTCCTGCATTGTAGCATTGTCACAGTTTCACAATGTTATCAGTCCTATAAACTACAATAGTGTATGCACACACACACACACACACACACACACACACACACACACACACACACACACACACACACACACACACACACACAACACACACACACACACACACACGCACACACAAACGCACGCACGCACACACAGTGTCACTGTTATTGAACTAAGTTTAAAAATGTTATCAACCAAACCCTTATTTGGTTGATAACATAAATTAAATGGAATAGCATCATTACTGGATTCAGGAGTCTAAACTGTTTGTGTCATAAGGAGGGGGTCTGTCCTTGGCCCCCTCCTGTTCATTATTTATCTTCTACCTCTTGGTCATATTCTCAGGAAATTTGACATTCAATTCCATTGTTACGCTGATGATACCCAACTCTATCTTTCCACTAAGCCATCTTCTACTCTGCCACCCATCGCCCTATCGGATTGCTTACTGGAAATTAAATCATGGCTCTCACTCAACTTTCTTAAACTCAACGGCGAAAAAACTGAGGTCCTCCTCATTGGTACCAGATCTACCCTAGCAACACTCAACACTTTCTCCATGTCCATTGACAATTCCACTGTTCCTACATCGCATCAGGTAAAGAGCCTGGGTGTTATCCTGGACAGCACATTATCTTTCGAAGCCCACATCAATAACGTTACTCGGACTGCCTACTTCCATCTACGGAACATCAATCGTCTCCGTCCCTCACTTTCACCAACCTGCACCGCTATCCTGGTAAACACCCTGATCACATCCCTCTTGTGATCAGGGTGTTTTGGGCTTCCGCGGAAATCTCTTCACAAACTCCAGCTGGTACAGAACGCAGCCGCCCGTATCATTACCAGGACCGCCTCTATTGAACACATCACTCCTGCCCTGCAGCAACTTCATTGGCTTCCTATCAAATCCCGCATTGACTTTAAGATTCTACTCCTCACTTACAAGATCCTTCATAACCTGGCACCATCATATCTCTCGGAACTTATTCACATCTACACACCCTCCCGAACTCTCCGATCCTCCTCCGCCAACCAGCTCTTTGCCCCATCTGCCAACTTAACTACCATGGGGTCAAGAGCTTTCAGCCGATCTGCCCCCCGCCTTTGGAACTCTCTCCCACCAGACATTTGCACTTCGGACTCTGTTTCCACCTTTAAATCCCGCCTGAAAACGCACTTATTCAGAGTGGCATACTCTGTCTCACACTAACTATGCAATCATGTTCTTGCTTATTTGTTGCACTGATGCACTTTATAGTCACATTCATATTTATTTCTTTATCTCTGCACTAAAATTTACCTGATTTTTATTGTTTGATGTACTGTTGTCGTGTTTTTGTGCCTTGTAAGGTGTCCTTGAGTGCTTTGAAAGGCGCCTTTAAATAAAATGCATTATTATTATTATTATTATAAGTAAATCAGTCTAACTGATAAGTCCCAATAAAGCACCAATGATAACAGGGTGAGCAAAATCATTGGATAAGATGTCCGTTTTACATGCTTCACTGTAATCATTCAAAAAATATTTGAATAGGGTTATCATAAGACCAATATACTTAATACTTTTGTTGTTTGATTATGTGGCACCTTTGTTGGTTTTGTGCTTTGTCCTCAAGCAACAAATCTCACATAACTACCCTGACCACAGAACATAATCAACAGGAGCATTTACATTAGAAATCTTATAAAAAAAATAATAAATTACCAATATGATTATAAAGTGTTTATGATAAATGTTTGGATCACCCTTTTAAAACAGTTATGCATTATGTCATGTCTGTTGCAGTATAAATACACATTTCTGACCAAACAAACTCTTTTTAATGGTATAAAGCATTAAATTATGGTAAAACATGAACCTCCATGTCAGAAATCAATCTGAGCAGAACATATAGCAATTTGATGTAGCCCGTGGAGTCTACAGTTCCTCTCAGGTCCGTGCATCAGACACGGACCTCATCTGGACCACATCTGGACCTCATCAGGACCCTGGCCAGTGGAGGGGGAGGTGTGAAACAGCCTCACACAGAGCACAAGGGTGCTCTGCAGAGGAAATTAAGGAAACAAAGGTGTGACACCTGGGTGAGCCAGCCTCAACTTCTAGGTCTCACTTCATTTTCTATTTAAGTTCATCCAGATGAGAGCAGACTCATCTTAAAGTCACAATAGCTTTAAACAAAAAATGGAGTGTGTGTATCAATAGAAGAGGGACCTAGAGTGTGAGTTACAGTATTATGTGATGCAATATGACTGACTTTTATGAGCTGGTCTTCTTTGCATGTAATGACTCCAAAAGACTGATTCAGACCAGCCTCTATCATTTGACATTGATACATATCCATGTTGACAAATTCCACAGCTTCTTTGAATTAGTTTCAGGTCATATAATACTTTCCGTATTTCAGAGTGAGACTCTGGTCTGAAGGGATAGGTAAACCATTGCAAGATGTAAGAAGGACATTATGATTCCTGAGTACACTTAATACATTTAGGATAGCCATTTTCTTCTTTCATATAGTGATATCATCCATGCCACACTGCAAATGGTATTTGGATCCAGTGACTGCTAATCCTAAAATTGCACTGTGAAACCATGATCAGAGACTGCTGGTACCTTACAGAGATGTCCTATAAACACTACCATTCACTCAATAGTGGTATTAGGCTCCATTTTTGCCATAGCTAAGTTCTCTTCCTAGTGAGTTGGGTCCCTTTTCAGTTTAGTTATACATGAGCAAATAAAAGCTTTTTCTTGACACTAAAACATTTTCTTGCAAACAGCGGGCAGTTTTATTTGAAGAAGAGGCACTCGACTTCCTGTAGTATATTTAGCAAACTTTTCTTTACTCAGCAGGACTCTTGTCTGCCACTTGGCTGTGTCAAAGCTGTTCCTGTTTAGCGCGTTGACATTATATTTGACACAAGTCTTGCACCAACTTCCTCTTAGTCATAACAGACCCGAGGGCAGAGCAGGAGGCAGCAGTACATTTTGAAGGTTAACTTTGCTAATGAAGCCAGGCTGGCCAGCAGGACCCCTTCGGTTTTTGTGGCAAAGTCATCCACATGTCACTCTGCAGGAGAGCTGCATTAAGAGGGTCCTCGTGCTTGTTACCAAGTCCCTGCAGGCAGTGCCACGGACATGCCCAGAGCAAAACCACTGTTAATGTAAAATGCACCCCCTCATTTATTACTTCCCTTAGAATGATGCTGATCCAAATGCAGCAGGAGTATTGTAACTGTGTCATTTTTATGTCAATGAACCAAACTGAAAAGTTCCAGTTTATAGACTCATAGTACATAGATTAAAATGAAACCCTTAACTTAAAGTTTTCCCTTTCATTTTCTCTGGGAAACTTTTAAGGCTGGAAATAATATCTTATTCCACAGTCTGACAGTGTCATATAGATTGTGTATCAGCTTGTTGCAGTTTGTCATTGAAGCTCTGTGATGTTTACATCTATTAAGACAGGGACTCCATATATTTAGTGCACCATTCCATTACGTGGAAGTATTGTAGCTGGACAACATTTTAAACAATATTCCACAAAATTCTACCTGACATTCAGATGTAAGATGACAGATCTCAAACAAGTAGCAACTAACACGGCTTGGACCTTAAGCCAATGCAGAGTTCCTTAAAAGTGCAACGCACAAGTATAAAAACTCCCTTTCAAAACAACTTATCTCTAGAAATTCAATGTCAACTTCTCTCTAGAAATACTAAATCAGTAATGTTTTTCAATGAATCATTATGACCCCAAAATTTGGGCCCTCTAATAAATACGTGATCATTTTGAAAATGATTGCTCCGTTAATAAGCTTTGAAGACTTAGCTTTGAAGTCTGCCACGTGGGCGTTGATTAACAGCTGTGATTGACAGTTGGCTCACCTGCTGCTCTCTCCGGCTCTGGGTCTTAGACCTGTCAGAACTACATCTGTTTCTGGAACAAAGACTCCGCTGCCACTTTTTGTTTATCAACAAGACAAACCAAAAACATGGTGTAAATGTGCTGCAATAATGGATTGATCCTTGAAATATAAATGTAATTATTTTTATTATTTCATAAATTACGGAAATGCTGTGCCAGAGTGCAGTGCCATTACACATGGCCACTCACTGTGTTCACCTTCATTAAATCAGCTGAAAATGACACCAGGCTTCTGCAGAATAACCACACATACCTCTACACACATCAGACTGGTCGCTTATAATTCAATATTCTCCCAGTTTAGATTTTGGTTTGCAAAGCTCATCATAAAATCTTTTCCAGCTTTTGTTTTCAGAAAAAGTAACGTCTCATATTTTATCCTTGAAACACATTGCAGTGCAAACATTGTTGTGTAACATGAATTAATAAACTATGTGACCAAGGTGAGGTAGGCTACATTAGAGTTATGGCTGAAATAGCATCAGTCCAATCATGATTATAACATCATTCAAAGCTTGATGTCCCCCCACTTCAAAACTCATGCCGGCGCCGCTGCGGCTAACCACAAGCTACAACTCTGGGCTTCAATCCGGCTCCAATGCAACACAATGAGTGACGTCACACCTCACTACATCCATATTTATATACAGCCTATGATCTCAACAAAATTTAAACTACAATTCTGTGGGTTTGAACAAAACTTGGCTGCACAGCTTGGGTTTGTAATGACCAACCTATCAGCAGTCTGCCACTTGTTAATTAAACAACAAAAGTGATTTAAATGACTGATCTGTATTTAGGCAAGCCATGTAAAAATAAATCAGCATGATCTATCCCCATCTTCTGGCAAAGATGCAGATAATCCCAACTGATGTGAGAAACATGCCCTATCTGAGTGTGTTCTATCACTTTCTCCTCTGTTAGCATGCACTTCAAAATCAGTGAGAGTATGTGAGGGATGCATGAACTGGAGTCAAAGGGTCAGAGTAGGAGTGGTTTTACTCCCAAGACTGGCCTCATTAAGGTATGGCTTATGTAGTGTGACTGGAAGGTTATTGTGATGAGGTGTTACAGGACAAGAGTTAATGTCAATTCAGGGACAGGACATGAGTGCTAACTGATAACAGAATACCATAATAATAAGTTGATCTTTTTTTAACATTGCTACCATGATTCTACCTGACATGTCATGTATTTCAGCGTACTTAAAAGCTAATCAATTTTTATACTCTTTATGTAATGTCATGTCAGAAATATCATTACCACTAACATGCGGTCAGATGACTGGTTGGGTGCAATGGTTCGCTGTCATTTACAGATGCTTCATGGTCAGATGGTAATGAGGTGTCTGTCCAGAGCCTGAGATGTTCTGGAACTTTCCTTCGGCTTGGATAATGCTCCCCTTTGGTTCTTTCCTGTTATGATTTCCCCTGATACAAACACCCATTTTGCTCTGGGCACGTGTGTGTGGACTGGGAGTGAGCGCTGCTCTCGGTGACTGACTAGTGCTCACATCTGGAAGTACACTTACTGATGAGGAGTTCATGGCTTATACGTACAGCTGTCTTCTAAAAAACACTTTGCTTTCAAGATATGTGCCTTAAAGTCTGTCTGCAAAGTAAGGCAGGTGTGTGCTTGTGTGTGTATGCTCTCTGATTTTGCTATGTGTATTTAGGCATGTGCATGAACACGCTTGTTTACGTGTGTATACACTGAGTGACAAAGTGTGTTGATGAGAGAAAAGGGAGGAATGTACTGCACTGTGTGTTGGTGGTCTTATGAGTATTTCTAACAGTTTACATGCAGCAATGAAGCCTTAGCATGAGATTGTATCCTCTACCAGTTTATTCAAGCACAATACTCTCTGTAATTTACAATCTCACACTCAGATCCATTTCAAACAATTGGATTAGAGTGTTTTTTTGGCCTAACCCAACATAATTTATGTTCCGAAGGCAAACTTCTGTCACATTGCTTTTAGACCCATGACATAAGATGAAAAAGACTTTCTGAGGATTTAACCTTAGATCATGTCTCCGATATAGTAGTTGGGGGGTGGAATAGTGCTTGAAATGGAAACTAATCCAGTGTGAAATGGGCTTTGAGGCCAATCCATTGGACCTGTCCAAAAGCAAAAACATATCACACACAGAGAAGGATCTGATGTCATCAGGATATGGGGGAGAGAAACCTGACATGTTGTTCACTCAAGTGGCTGTTGACAGCACTTAAATTTATTGCCCCCTCATTATTTTTGTTCCATGATTAGGTATGAACAATCTGAAAAAGGGAGTCAGAATAACAACCACAGCACTCATAAATAATGCAACTTGTTTGATTGGATACAGGCTGAATGGAGACTCCACAGGCTACAAACCCAAAGCGAGCTCCCAAAGAGACCCAACTGAATGAGCTTAGGGAGGTTAAAAGGCCTGTCAACAACATAAACAACATCCTGAGCAGAGAAAGAGGGGCCCTCCAGTGTTTTAATCTCTCTTTTTTCCCCCTCTTGCTCCGCTTCTTTGCAGCTTTCTGAGAAATATGCAGTCGTTTTCCATCTCTTCTCGCTGAAACAAAAAGAGCTGTCTCCCGTTGCCGAATTCTTCTTCTACACCCAGACCTAATCCTCATCTGAAGTGACTCTCCAAAGAGCTTAAGGCATCTCAGAGGTCACAGGCAGGATTGTTTAAACTGACACTGACACAACAACCAGAGGCCCATAAGAAGCCTATAGTAGCATGGTTCAGAACCAAAAGCTGCAAATGCCCAAGTGGAGGAAAATCACTTGAAATGTCATGTCACATCAGCCGAGTTCAGGTACAGCCTGTGTTATTCTAAAACCTTAATTTCACACTGCCTTTTGAGTTCCCAAACTGCAATTAAATTATCTGTTTAAACAGAGAAAACATTTTCAACATATTACCCTGTTATTGATTTAAGGACTTTTTTTTGCACGTACAGACAGACATATTAACAGGCACTGTTGGTGTGTTGCACATCTGGATTTAGTTTAGAATGAAGCCATTTATTGTTTTTCTGATTCCACTTCATACTTCTCTCCTCCCAGGTCCATCTCTCCAACCATGTGCATTAACTTGACCTTCACAGAAGTGTGTGATATCGATTACTACATTTCTACATTATAATAAATTTATGGTGGGCTTTGGACCACTCTCAGAGGCTGCCAGCTCATCAGGTTTCTGATGTAACAAGAGTAGAAAACTCATATCCTACTCAATAAAGTTGAATAATTGATGTTAGTAGCACTCATTTCTCCATTCAGGGCTCGTACAACCGACAACCTCAAGTTGTTTATTGCTGCAATGGCTATCAAAGTTTTTAATGGCTTTGGTTAATTCAGCTGCTTGTTCGCACAAGTGACATATTTACTGTATATTTGCAAGGTGAAAAAGATAACGTCTATCATTCACCATTTGCATGTTCAATTATTATGCAGACACACATTTGAAGATAACTTGACTTTGACTTCTTGTTGCTATTCCTCTACTGCAGCTAGACAACACTGTACAGAGCATCACACTGAGAGAATCTGACACGAACAACACTATAACTTTGGAAGCTATCTAACTCATCTGACTGAGACTGCTGAAGCCTAATATAAGTTTCAAATAAACCTTTGCAGGTTTACACAGAACAAGGGCTGTGGAATTTGTCCCCCATCATTTACATTAGAAAGGGATCTTTTACTGACCTGTATGAACAAGAGGAATGATTTCTATGATACTAATTGGAGGATCGACCTCCAGCAACTCCAGTCC
Organism: Scomber scombrus; assembly: GCF_963691925.1. Lineage (NCBI taxonomy): Eukaryota > Metazoa > Chordata > Actinopteri > Scombriformes > Scombridae > Scomber > Scomber scombrus. The sequence continues at coordinate 19,820,331 of NC_084972.1, forward strand.
ACATGTCGAAGTGTCCTTGGGCAAGACACTGAACCCCAAATTGTTGAAGGCTGCCATAAGTATGTGAGTGTGTGTGTGTGTGTGTGTGTGTGTGTGTGTGTGTGTGTGTGTGTGTGTGTGTGTGTGTGTGTGTGTGTGTGTGTGTGTGTGTGTGTGTGTGTGTGTGTGTGTGTGTGTGTGTGTGTGTGTGTGTGAATGTCTAATTAAGCTGGTTAGTACTTCCTTCCTTTAAAAAAACGTATTCCCTTCAGAGTCATGGTAGACATTATACAACTGTTTTCACAAACTAAGTAGGGACCCCCATGTCAAGTAAACACAATTTATGTCTTCTTAGAGCCATAATAATATTTTGCCATTGTGTGTGGGCCCACTTTTGTTGACAAATACAACATCAAGTCTCTCTTTCAGTTGAGGTTTGGAGTGTTTTGGCAGAGCAAATGGACAGCTGTCACATGTGAGTTCACAGTATGAGCTGGATGAGGGAGGTTCCCTCTTCACAATAGCTAAAGGGAACTCCCTGGTTCCACAGGGTCCTTATTGGTGTGGCTGTCCTGCCAGACCCTCATTAGCAGAGCAGTGATGACTGAGATTGAGTGAGAGCTGTGTGATGGAGGTCCACTGGGGGCCTCATGGAGGGTGACCATGCCAGTGGGTTGGTCTGGGCAACAGTAGGGGGCAGCGGACTTGAAAGAGCAGGTCACATGATGGGTGCAGAGAATCTCTCCAGCGGCCCTTTTAGTCCAGATCAGGTGTCAGCGCCGCATGCCAGAGTTTATATAGCATCGGGCAACAAGTTGTGAGGAAATTTGATCCTCATAGAGGGGGCAGGTTGGCTTTCCTCACACTTAGGCAGCCTTGTGGCTAGCCACCAAGCCGCGGTGTCCCCACTACTTGGGGTGTACATTACCTCTTCAACAGTGCTAAACCATACCTCCCTCACCTCTTGCCCCTCAGTGTGAAGCCTGTCCAGTCACTCTCAGGTTTCACAGACACCGCTGGTAAAGTCCTCTGACGACAGCCCTGTCGGCAGTGTATGAAGCAGAAAGAGGATCGTCTGACGTAGGCCGCTCCCTGGACTCGGTGTGTGTGGAATGCCCTGGAGAAAGAGAGGAGGACATTGCCACTTCTAAGAGGAGGCTGCCGCTACTTCTGACACTCTCCTCGTCTTTGCATGTAACACAATCTGTCCTCATCTACTATGGCAGTGTAGTGGTCTCCTTTACTCTGATTGAACTTGTATCTCCTCCCTCTACCACCTATCTGGCTCCCTACTATCAATATCTCTTAAGTCAGATCGAGCTTCCTTTATCGCTCAAGATAAATGGGGATGATTAAACATATCAGCAATTGTGGTTGGAAGAAATTGGCAAGTGATTATAATGGAAAACACTTAACTCTTGATCCTATTGAGAGTTAGTCATCTTTTCCCTGAATGATACTCTCATTCTAACTCATTATCAATCTACAACCTGCACTAAGGGAAAGACAAGAGGCGCCCTGACGAGTAATATATCCATGAGTGACTTGACATAAACAAACAAAAGCACTAACTGTGTTTACAGTGGCATTATGAAAATAAGGGAAATGCAAAATGAAACAGACAGATTGCTCATGTTAGTGCACAAGAGTCAACTAGAAAATAAAGGGGTAACCATTCTTGGGCACCCCTAAGAATGACTTCCTTCAGAAACATACATTACAAACCACTATTGCAGAGATAAAATGTTTTCTGATCTGAGACATCTACAATTAAGGTTAGACACAAAAACGGCTTGGTTAAGTTTGGGAAAGATCATGGTTTGAATTAAAATAACTACTTGTTTATTGTTAGGGAAACATAGTGGTTTAGGTTAAAATTACTACTTAGTTAAGGTAAGCACCATCATGGTTACAATAATAACCACGTGGGTTAGGTTAGGGAATGATTGTGGTCATGGGTCAAAGAAACAAATAGTGGTCTCCTGTGTAAAAGTCTAGTGTTTGATTGACCAATTCAACCTTTCCAACCACCTCCCTATAGACTTGCATTACACTTCCTCCTTTGCCCCTCAATGGCATGATTGTTATTATCATTATTATTATTATTATTATTATTATTGCTATTATTATTTCATTATTGTACATTTGCTTAAGTGACTGTCTTATCTTGGAGCCTGGTTTCATTATGAAGTGAGTATCCCCATGATGCCTGTTTTGCTTTTGCTCCCCAGTGAGGCATGCCCTGATAGTGGGAGATGGATGAGCTCTGTTGTAAGTGTGAGGATAAGTCTTAAGAAACAACCCATATTCTCCTCAGGGAAATCTGGAATAAGAAAGATATGGACATTCCATGAACTAAACTTGATATAGTATAGTCTGACCCATCCTGTCTTATTGTGTGTTATGTTATCAGTTGTACCAGGCACCAGAAGCAATTTTTCCAACTTGTGTTAACGAGAGGATATGGAAGATTTATTAATAAGGACTAATAATAGTTTTATCTAAAGACAAATGCATTTACAGATGCCCTATAGCTCCGAAGAGCCTCCTCTGATCTTGTAAGCAATTTTCTCATGTATGAAAGCATCTCGGAAGATGCAAGGAAGCTTGGTAAACTCTCTTTACAACGATCTAAAATAAATGATCCTCATTTGGAGATGTAATTCAGATGTTTTAAATATTGCTTTAAATATATTTACACATGGAGGTCATGATTTATGCAATATCAGGATGGTAATGTGAATACAGCAGATAATAAAACCTCACAGTCACTCACTCGTTAACTGATGTATTATTTTACCAAATTTTTTCTAATTTTCATTTATTTGGCTTAATTCAGACTGTGTCACCTGAGTGACCAATACAATTCAGGATAGCAGCATATTTCTGTATATTTAAAGGAATGGTTCAACATTTTTGGGAATACACTTATTTGACTTGTTAAATGATTTACATGAGAAGATTGATTCTAAGTTTATCATAAAGTTTTGAAACAGAGGGAAGCTAGAAGCTGCTTAACAGATAGCCTGGCAGGTATGAAAACGATAAATACAGACCTCACTCTTTAGTTGAAAATTACAGTTGTGATAAGTGAAGTGTGAGGTATGAATAACCAATCACAACTCATGCCACCCATCTTGACTTAACTGAATTTGTATTTTTTGTCCATTACCTTTAATAAAATATCATATTTGAAGTGACTTTAAAGTGTAGGTTGTTGGTAAGTAAAGTCATGTACATTAATGCTTTCTTTCTAACTTATTAAAACGAATACAAATTTGCAGCACTGAAATGTGTCCTGCAAAACAGAGGATGGACATAAGGATATTTTACTATAAAAAGGCAAGAACTAAATAGTGCAAGTAAAAACATCTACATGCTTGTGAGCTTCTTTATTCCACGCTGGCTATCTAACCAGCTAATGTTGCACCTGAGTTTAAAACCCCTTTACTGCCATTTTCTTGTGATATTAATGTAACATACTGTTAATAAAATATTAAATGTATGAAACCCCAGTAAACCAGCAAATATAAACCTCACTAAAAAATCTGACAAAGCTTTAAGAAGCATAAAAAGTAGATGTGCATTGGTTTTCTTTATTCCTTTAATTCATCTGTCTCTTAGAAGTAATAGTTAATGCAAATTATTTATTTTTAATAAACAAGAGAAACTGTAAAGGCAGTTATAATCAAATTAGAATGCAGAGTAAATAAGATATCATAGTGGATAGACAGACCAACATGCCACCTTAGTTTGCAAGCAGTTTTTAAAGGTAACCATGACGACAGATGCAGGAGTTGGTGCCAAGGTGGGTCAAGCGTGACAGAGGGAAGATGATAACCTGTAACCATTGCGTGTCGTCTCTTCTTTGGACGTTACGTCTGGGGCTGGATTCCACCCAACTCGCTTGCAGATAAGAAGTCTGAGGAAATCAAAACAAAACCCAGATCAGATCTCCCTCTTCAGTCTGTCAGCTTTGTCAGAATTGGCCACTGATAAGGACAGTCCATCATGCCGTAAAAAGCAACATCACTGAGCTGTCTGTCTGCAGGAGTCTGCTTTCTGCCTGCCTCCCGGTTCTTCTTCCAGTAAAAAGTCTCAGCAAACAGCAAACTATGAGGGTGAAGACGTTAGGAACCTGTGGGAGGGAAAACATTAATACGTTCTTTTTGGTATCACATTTTTTAAGCTTTCCTATTTGAGAGCAACACACTGAAGCGTGTGAGTTTGAACTTTTCCTCTTAAACTTTCTCAAAAGTAATAATAACCGTATCAACTTCACAGTATGAGCAACTCCGTCAGCATGAAAGAGATTTGCGTGAAATGAAATATGGGTGCTTCGACTGTTATCCAGGAGATCTAACTCAAATACCCCCATACCCTCCATGCAACAACAAAGGGATGCTCTGCTGATAATCTGTATTCCGTGCATTGACAGTGAAAGGGAGGAGGGGGAGCGACAAGTAAGTCAAAAGCAGCAGGAGCATCTTTAACTACCGTTAGACAATGTTTTGGTGGGGCGAAGTGACTTTTGTTTGAAGTGGGAGATAACAAAGTCAGATCAGAAAAAGGAAGGATGAGAGTCCAGCAACACCCGTGAAACAAATAGCGTGCAAAGACTTCAGCAATAGCATCAAACACATCAGCACTGAATCTAAAAATGATTAAATGAGATAGAACCATAATCATAATCTAACTATGTAAGAGCAGCTTAGACAGGGCACCAAAAGCAATGAACAACAATACTGTTTACTGCTTCTGTGAGTGCACTTGCGATCATCTGATTTGCGATGTGTGCGATTTGTGTCCAATACACTCAACATGGGTTATTGGTCCAGGCAGTGTGGTTAAATATAGTGCTTGTTTTCTATAGACGGCTTTCAGGGGCTGTATGGGGAGCTGGAAGGTTACAGGCCCCAACTCTAAATGTCACTCTAAATAAGGGCCGATATGCTAATTGCTGTCATGTTTGGGGAACTGGTGAACAACTGACAGGTTGAGTCATTTTCATTTGTATTCTATTAAACTTGAAAATGTTTGCCCAAACACAGTCCCGTCTTCTACACATACATCCTTTAAAGCCCAATTTGCATTTTCTTTCTGATTTTATAAAATAATTTACACATGATTAGGGCAGTCATACGCTTCTCTGAAATCCAGTAATGTAAATCACAAGGTAATCCCCTAAAGCAAGACAAAACTATTTTTTACACTTGCAAATTAATGTTTCTACACCCTGTCTTAATCTGGTGTGACCAGTAGCTTATACTGGCTAACATTAGAGATGTTGATTCACACATTTTTCACTCATTGAATACTCATGTAATATACTCAATTCCAGATTGAGTAAAAGTATCGAAAATAAATTGAATGCTTTGAACCATATTTCCAAAGACCCTAACTGTGATGAAATGTGTATCCATCAAACACACGCTGCCATCAGGCTGGCTCTTTGAAGTTGTCAAAACTATTTTCTCTGACAGTTGGCATTTTTCATACTGTCTCTGAGTTCCTCAACATCTGTGACACCAGCAATTCTGCTTGACAGATAATTTGATCCTCGGTTTGTTTCTGCAGTTGATGTGGGCATACAATTTCCACTCGTTCACTTGTCAGGAATTTATTTCCTTTCTGGCAGTAAAACATGTTACATGAGCCGTCAGAAACTCCAGTAGGTTGAACTGGGTTTCCCGAACACTTAAAGTGCTGGCTAACTCTAAAACACTATAAACAGAGTTGAAGAAACTCACACACCTAGCAACAATAAGGCTACAAACAAACAATAATGTGACACTCTCTGTAGGAGACACTCTTTCCATTCAAAAAGAAAATCTTATCATGTGACTAATATAATATCTAATGTAATCTGGTTATACAAAACGTGTCTGATTATATTATATTTGAGCCAATACAGTACTTTAATAATGCCTATTGGACATGTGGCACCATGTTATTTCCATGTGCTCATAATGCAGACTGCAGGAAAAAAAGAATGAATGGGGGAAAAAGATCAATCAGTTTTGATCAATTAATCTATTATTCGTACTCCATCCTGGCTGATGTAAACCAGTGTTTGCAAACTTGAGACGGATAGTCTTGATTAACAGATGATAGAGTTATTACGCTGTCTCTACTTGTGTTACTGTTACTCTAATCTGTCAACTATCCTTAAATGTCTTTATGGTCACTGTTTAGCAAAAGTGAGTTTAAGCTGCACTGATATCACAGGAGCCAAGTCCTGTGTTGTTTTTCACACTTCCAGTATGAAGCCATGAGACATATGGGAGGTTCGAGTATAAATTCTTCAAGTGCAGTTCCCTTAACATATTAAAAACCTTTTACATGTAACAATCCAAGCCAAGAGGATGTGCTCCAAGTGACATTATAGGTTTACAATGTTATCCAGTTCTCAGGATTCCCATTAAAGCTGAACCACAGTTGCCAGAGACAGGAGAGAGAGCTAATGCCAGAAAAAAAATCATCTTTTTAATGTTCTCAAATGGAAGGAAGACCTCAAAGAAAAGAGAGAGGAGGAGAGTATTTGAAGAATGGATACAGGGTCGTGGGAAGTTTCTGTCATCACTGAGCAGATGCTGGAGAACTTGAAAGTTGTCAAGAGAAGATGTAGCTGTTACACTGTGCAGAGACAGAAACATTTCAGGGCATACAGAGTGATATTCATAGACTGGATGATTGTTATTCTATGAATCTTTCCCTTGTACATAAAGACTTTTTCTATTTTGATGATGAGAAACATTCTGACTTCATTTGGAAGAATGTTCTGACTTAATTTGCCATATGGGATCCATATTAGTTTCACCATGGTAGGATCGAGTGCATAGTTTTGACCTTTTTTTCCAAATTTTGGGAATCTCCTTAAAAAATCACATAAATATGGAACAATTCGGTACCTTATGTCTAATACTAAAATTAAGTACCAATGCAGGAAGTAGTGTGCCCTTTATGTAGCAAGGCGGTCAGTATGCTCCAACCAAAGTGATGTCAGATGGTTGAACAGGGCCTAACTTTTACATCTTAACCACATAACCACAATGTAGCTGCCATGCACAAATATTGCAGAAAGTGAGAATTTTTTTAAAACATTGGCATTGATTGGTTTAAATAAAAGTACTTAATCTTTGAAGAATTCAATCATGATTTCAGAATGTATCATAATTGCGACATTACAAAGATAAGGAAGTTAATATACTGTACCCAATTCAATAATGAAAGTTAATCTGTGAAGTTTTCATGAAAAAAAACAACTGTTGCATGGTATCAGCAAACAACTTTTAAAACAGAAGTATTTATTAAAGTTAGGTGGAAAAGAAAAACTAACAAACTACACTGCCTTGATTAAGGTGTTTTCTCTCTTTCTCTCTCTCTAACCCTTAATCTCAGATGCAGAAGACAGAAAAAGTTAAGACTAACAATAATAGACAATGCAATGTGCTGTATGCCAACACTGTTAGGAGTAATCCCTTCACAGTGGTATGAAACAAAAACACACACACTTGATTTAGAAAGTCCATGTTGAATGTCACTGGAAAATTCAATTAGAGTGAATCCTTTTGCTTCTGAATAATTATCACTTGTAATTTCAGTGAGGAGGTTTCGGTTCACTTATTGCTGCTCTGAGTGACAGGCACCCCTGCAGACAGTGAATGGGTAGAGCCAACACAACACACACACTAGGGAGGGGGCATGCAAAGAGAATATTGTAATGGATGTAAAGTTCAGTATTCATAAACAGTACATCAAAACTGCAATTGTCTTGAAAACCAGATCACTAAGTGAAATTTTGGTGATTTTAAATATGCATCATTTCATCTGTGCACTGAAATAAACAAAGTGTATAAAGTGACTTTTAACTGTGTAATGATTTCTCTGCAGTCATTGTGCTGGTGTTGTTTTGGGCTGTGGGCTCTCATTCAGTTTTACAAATGGAGGCTAAAACAATTGTGGCTCTCTGTCAATCTTGGCCCTGGTTTTGTGGTCGCACAGGCTCTATATAATACCACATGATATGATGTCAAAATACCCAGCCATAAAATGGTTTCGACCACCAGTTTAGTCAGTATTTGTTGGACTGCGTATAAAAGCCTGGTGAGACATATACAAAATATCATGGCAGACAAGATGCTGGAATCGAATTTGCTGCCAAATTTCAATTCATTTGTTAAATTTAAATTGTCTTCTTTCACAAGGACATTTTTATCTTTCAGTGTGAAATGGCATTTTCTCATATTGGCACACACAAAAGCAATAAAACAAACCATGCATTTGTGTGTGTGTGTGTGTGTGTGTGTGTGTGTGTGTGTGTGTGTGTGTGTGTGTGCGCGCCTGCGTGCGTGCGTGTGCGTGTGTGTTGTCTGGATCATTCTCTCACTCTGTGTCTTTACATTGCATGCCTGGCACTCTAACTATCTGTCTGCTTTGGCTGTGGCCCGGCTGTTGTTTCTCTCCAGGCTCACGCTCTGGAGATAAGGACAGGAGTGGAATCGAGATAACGCGGAGGCCCAGACATACCCCCCCTAATCCCAAGAGAGCCAACACTGTGATAGCCTCATTCCAACCCTGATTTAGTGACTCTGACACTACATAATTACCCCGTAAGCACAGATAATCACAATCTGTATCAATGAGCAATTAGTGTAGACATGGGCTGAGGGCTCTCTCGGGGATGCCAAGTCAGAGGCTTCGGGATGCGGGAGGGCTGGTGCTCTTACTGGAGCTCTGAAAGAACTTATAACAAAATGTTGGGCCACAATTGATGACTCTGTTTCCTATAATGTAATGTCCTTGGTTGTACTTAGATGGACGATCAGCTTTATCTTTACTCTTGGACATCCAGTATTAGATAACAATAATTAGGATGTATGTGAATACCAACATCATGGAAAAAGGTTCCCATCAGCTGTCAACAGTTACATTATTCAGCTTCAGGTTTGGTTTGTAAATTAATCACTCATGGATGCAGCCCTTAATTTATGAGCTTATTTGGTCTTCACATTAGCTGCACCACCATCTTTGTCCTTTTTTGGAGGTCTGAGTGTGAAATTTGACCCAAACCTCTGTTTTGACAATCAAATTAGGCCAGCTGTATACTCCAAACAAAAGAGAATTTGGCAGGTTCTCCAAGGCTAATGAACTGCTGTTGGATATGCTTCTGCAAACAAATGCCTTTCTACTCCACTGTTTGTTTAATAGCAGTCGCTTCAGCTGGAGGAGCTTGCCACTCCAATGAGGGGCAGACCCCACTTGCAAGCTCCTCAAAAAAAAAAGTAAATACTCACAGAAATACTTCTTCAAGATGTCAAACAATCACATGACATTGTTGACTGATTGGACAAATTCAGCTGGTCAGCTTATGGATGCTGAAGTTCCAAACCTGTAATTGTGCCTGTGTAAACAGCTGCAATTCTCTTAAATCCCATCTCAGTGAAAAACCCTCCTGCTGTTGGTATGTTTCACTCCCCTGTCCGTAAATTCATGTCCCCTTGCCGTCTCGTCAGTGGCGTCCTCAGACTCCTAGACCCCTTTACTAGTAGGAGAAATAGACATAACCCAATAAGTCTGTTTACTGCAGCGGTCAGAGGTCAGCCATTTTAACAGACAAGTACACAGACATGATCAGCTTCTGCTCTGGAAACCGGAGATAGTGCTGGATTTCTGCAGTGAAAAGGTCACTGAGGAGGGAGAGCAGAGTTAAAAACTATGTTTCCTCAAATCACGACAACCCTTGAACCATTGTTCAATGGATCTCTCTAAAGATTTTAAAGTTTAAATAATATACATACATTGTCATCGTAGACACAAATGTTTTTCTTCAAATTAGATCATCTGCTTTAATTATCAAAAATGATCAAACATCTTGTGCTAAAATTCTAATAAATGCTTATGTATTCTGAGTAGAGACTGAGTTTAGGGTGATTTTTTTCCAAAATGGTATACTTATTTGACAGAGAGATTAACATTAGATCTCCTGACTCAACTTGCTAAAAATGTTAGAACATGTATTTAGTAGTGGCAACACCCAGCCATTTCTATAAACCTGACATGTCATGTTTCTGGCATAATTGAATAGTTAAAAGGCTGCATGATAACCGTTGGCTTTATTGTTCTAATCCAATTGCCTTCATTTTATTTTCCTCAGGGAAACAGTACGTCAAGCTTCCACCAGGCATTCTATGTTCACTTTCATTTAAGCCACTGCAGCTTTGCAACAAACTACGTCATGAAGCTCCCTCACATTACAAATACTCACCCAGAGGCAGCCATAGTATATCATTATGAACACTCTTGTTTGGTGTCATGCCCTTACAGACCTAAGTGTGATGGTTAGGAAGGGAGCTGCAAGAGTAGTTTTCTCCTGAGGTTTAACATTCCCGCACCTCATCTCCTCATCCCCAGCGGTGCATCTGAAAATAAAGTGGAGGCCTGTTAAAATCAAGAGCCTTATGTAATCATACTCCAACAAGGGCAAAACAATCACAACTCAGCGTGCCAGAGAGTCAAAGTTCAAGAGAGACATGTTATTCATTTTGAGAGAATACTCCAGGGTCTTCGGAGCAACTTTGTTGTATAAGTTTTCTGTTAAAAAAAACAAAACAAGCAAGAATGCAACAACACTGATGTTATGATCAGCTGGAGCAGCCATGTTTTTCCCATTGACTTCCCCAAGGAGAGGTTATCACACCACCTAATCAATCGCACATACCTGATGATTAAAATAGTTTTGTGATGACAATACACCTGTATAGAGATTTCTCATCCCAGAACTTTGAACATTTGTATACTGCTACTGATAATACGCTTGGTTTTCCACCAGTTCATGGAACCTGGCTGCAGAGATTTGTTCCCATTCATCCACAAGAGCAGGTCAGACAATAATATTTGGTGAGAAGGCCTGGCTCTGAGTTGGCATTTCAATTCATCCCAAGGGTGTTGAATGGGGTTGAGGTCAGGGCTCTGTGTTCTTTCAAACTGAACTCAGAAAGCTATCTCTTTATGGACATGGCTTTGTTCATGGGGACATTGTAGTTAACGTTGACATTGCAAAGTTGGAAGTGCACTATTGTTTAAAACATTAGTGTATGAAGAAGCAAGCAGATTGCTCTTTTAATTGGAACTAATGTATCTAACCTAACATATGAACAGCCCCAGATCAAATTACCAAAATGTATGTAGGCAGATACTTTAGATCATACTGTACAATGTAACCCTCTCTATAACTGAACTGAAGGACAATATCTGGCATGTCCATGTAAACATGAACTCAGCTGTATTTGACTTTTGACCTCATGCTGCTGGAAGGGCCTGTGATGACACTGCAACAGCTGTGGATGCTATGCATTCAGAGGCTGTGTGTGAATGGAGAATCATGTTTGAAGCGTGAGGAGTAAGCATGGACAGTATGCAAAGGACTCTGTAATTAGAGACCCTCAGTGCGCAGGGGGAGAAGTAAGTAAAGCTGTAAACACTTCCGAAAAATATCCCTCTCCTTTAGACTCCTGCCAGTGCATTAAAAGTGCTACAGTAAACATTGCGGACCCTCTGGTTGAGACGCTTTCAAAGATGCTTACAGTAAACGTGTTTTAAATGCACATGGGCTATTGCTGTCTTGGCAGTTTTCTCATTTTTGAACAGCAGTTTACTACATTAAAACACAACACTGGTCCCGTCTACAAGGAGTTCCATCAGCAAAGTGTTTGTTTGACTTTCATGCATGTGCAGATTTATGCGTGTGGGTGAGTGGGCCTGTGTCACTAAGGTTGATTAATTCTGACAAAGGTTGACAGTTCTCTTGCAGCAGTGATATATTTTACCACACATGTGCTGGGGATTGGAAAGCATTTAAACCGGTCACCTTTCCCCTGTGAAAGTATCCTTTTAGCTTGATGGCTGTGAAACAGGTCTGTCCCTCCTAATTTGTCAGAACGGTACTGAAACGGCTTGTGTTTGAAAGGGCCTTGAATAATAACTGGCTGAACACAAGCCAGGTGGTATTTTGTAACTTTAACATAATAGTGTACAGCTTTTTCAGAAGTGAATATACAACTAACCTATTTCAATCAACAAGAACCTCCACAAAATAAGGAGAGGGTGAATAAACACAGACTCCTCCACAATTGAATAAGTTATTCTGTCTTTTGCAATTAAATAAGATAAACAGCTTGATATGTAATGTCTAAATATACAATGTTTGTATCTACTGAATGAGTGGATTATAAGAGGTGGTCCCACTCCAAGATGCTTGTTGCAATAAAGCTGCCATTTTAAAAAATATAAATCTGTGGCAATGTGATAACTGTTAATGTGTGTGTTTTTTATTGCGATACAATCATGGTCCTATTCCCATCATAGATTACGGTCAAGGATGGCCTCCTTTATGGTTTATAGGACCTCATTATGCTTCAAATGCAGTATCTATCGGAATGTCTAACACCATCTGTAGGCTTTACAATTAATTTCGTCAAGACTACAAAGATGCTAAAGATACAGGCAGGCAGAGGGATGCACCCAGGAGAAGGCTATGATTACCTACACATATTGCCATTCAGTTCAAATATAAACAGTTTTGGCTTCAGATCTGGTTGGACACAGATGCAGACACGTTGTATGACCTTGCTTGTTTCAAGCTTACTGAATCTTTTAGAATCTGGGTCACTGTATTAAATGTACTTTTGGGAAATAAAAATGTCTCTGTGTTGCAAATGAGGATGTTTTAGCAGCAAATGAGGATGTTTTAAGAGCAAATAAATGGTTGCTACATTTATAGTGCATCTGGCTAACACCAACTGCGGTAAAGCCACATTAAATTACTAGTCTGGGTATTAAATCATTTTTAAATTTAGAATATTCAGTCAGAAACTAGCAAGAGTTTAATTGATTAACCCAAACATGTTATTGACTAACTCTTTCATAATCTAGATAATATGTCAACAAGATTACGGCTTACCAGACTGTAAATGACACCTATTGTGTGTGCATCAGCCTGGATGTGTGTGTGTGTGTGTGTGTGTGTGTGTGTGTGTGTGTGTGTGTGTGTGTGTTTGTGTGTGTGTGTGTGTGTGTGTGTTTAAACTGCACCACAGTATCATACAGTACATTGCTATAAACAGCAGTCAAGACTGCTTTGCATTGCAGTACCGATTCTTTAGGCAACAGACGTCAACAGTGTGTCAGCTGCCCTCTGCCAGCTGATTACAAGGTCCAGACCTCCAGGTAGGGTTGGTGTGGACAGGCCATTTTGTTCACAAAGGCACACAGGAGACTTAATATGGAATAGGGAATCCCATTAATCTTTTGTTCTGTGACAACCAGCCCGAAGAGAGTAAATAGTGAAACAATGTCATCAGTGATCTTCTTAAATGCATGAGGCAGCTCATCAGGCCTTGATTTATGGTGTTACTCTCATTGGGACAGAGGAAGAAGGGAGTAGCAGATCCACAGTGACAGCATCCTGAATTAGTCACCGTATTCTGGTGTCAAAACAGCCTGAATCTCTTAGATGGAAAATAACCTTCTTTCTGCTTAAATAAGCATTTAAATAAAAATGTCTATAGACAGGAAATATCTACATGACTGATCAGGTGCTTTGGTGTTAATACCAGTATACTACATGTAATGTTGTTTTAATTGAGAAATGATTAGTGCTTAGTACAAATTAGCATTTACTGCGGTAAAACAACATAGTGGTTAAAACCTGAAGAAAATATAAATTTGCAAAGTCAAAACTTATCAGGGTATTGTATGGAGGACCAAATTTGACAAAATTATACCAAAAGTCCGATACTGTAATAAATAATCACTGATGTAAATAAATCAAAAGAGAAAGATGTCTTGCAGTAGTTGTAAGTCATATGTGTGCATCCTTTTTCAATTCACAAAAGCTTTATATTTATTTCAGTATGGACAGATGCTAAATGTCATTGTTTTTTCATGAATAAAAACATGATTGTATTGAAGTAAGTGATATGGACCATATTTATGCATCAAATGTACAGTAAAATAACCCTGACAAGCTCCAGTATGCCAACATTGCCTCCCCAGCTATTCCCCTATCAGGCTGTGTGTTGAAGGATCCAGAGGGATTATGGGATGCTAGGAACATCAAATAATAGTCATGTTGACAGCCATGTTAAGCTGTCTACATCTCCTACGTAGCTGTAGCTGGCCATAAGTATCATATGTAAAGAAGTAATTGCTCACATTTGAGTTCACATTGGCGTGCAGCAAACATAAGCTGCTTCAAGTTGGTATGAAAGAAAATAAGAAAATGGTGATAACCTGCACAGTAGCTACATGACTGCAGCTGTTAAATGTAACAGACACTGTGAAGTGTCATCTCAAACAATATCTGAGTTGATATATGGACAGTCCAAATAATATAAGAATTATGGGATTTTTCATTATTTTTAAACTCAAATAGACTCTAAAGTAATTCAGCAGATGTGGATGGTCAATTTCCTCAGTTTTTGCTTATACCCCCTGAGGTCTCATGACCTTTACCTGAAGCGTCTTGTTGCAGTGCTTCAGACATTAATTTCAAGCTATGCTAAACATGTCACAGAGTCTGAGTGGATCTGGAAAGGAAGAACGCGTAGCTTAGGAGGTGGAAATATCTGCACAGCCGTCAGAGGTGAGCCATACAGTATGCACGCATCTCACAAGCTGCCTTCAGGCTGCTCAACACTCTCCAGAGCAGATGGACTTCCTTTAAAGTGCAAAGGGCAGAGAGTTTATAGAGCACAAATCCTATGGGTGTCTGACTGACTGAAAGGGGGAAGTACACACACACACACACACATAAACTGCAATGAACAAAAAAGACAGTTCCCCCCCCCCCCCCCCCCCCCCAACAGGAGATATATGGTTTTCAATGGTGTGGCCATTGCACCTGGTGTCTGGTCATCCTGCTTTGGAAGAGGACCTCTATATCACAGATGGCAGAGCTGATGTGGGCTGTGGGCTCAGGGTTTTTGATTACATGACCTGGTTTTAGAGCTTGAGAAAGGTGTGGAATGTAGAAAATAAACTCTCTGATGTATGGTAATTTTGTCTGTATTTACCCAATGAAGATAAAGCCTTTAAGTAAGTATTTGTTGACTAGTTCGCGGAACTGTCAGTATATAATAACCTCTTTTTCATCTTCTTAAGTGAACAACAGCAAGCAACACACAGGCAAAGCAGCAGTATTTCTTTTTTTTCATAATCAGATTGTATGAACCGTGTGGCCTCAGTGAGATGTACAGATAAACTGGGTCATTGATCCAACACTTCATCATAGTTAGTTCTCTTCATACTCTCCGGAGGCCAATAGATTAACATGTGTTGCTTTATTCCATTGATCCACTCCCCTAATCCACTCCCACATGTCATTGTCAACACCTCTATATGACAAACTAATGCCCTTGTCAGAGCATGAACACACACACAATAATATGGGATTTAGATTACAATGGGGCACAAATTGTAAACTATGAATAATAAAATCAAAAGGTAATACAAATGCTGCTAGCTGATTTCAGTGCTTTCTGATAATGTTTTTTTTTCATGACATATGTAGCATTATCATCTACATCTCAATAAGTATCTATATCCCTGGTGAGCAATCAAAAGTTGGCTAATCAGAGGTATTTGCATGTTTACAAGGCAGCAAGTTCTCAAGGTCACTGGAGTCAGTGAAAATCCTTTTTTCAGCAGCCAAATGAGCCATCTGCTTTATCGCCACTATTAATTGGCTGCGGGTTCACATTTTCACAGAGTTTCTCTCCTTTATCCCACCTCTCTGGATATATGATTCATCAGGTCTGATGTCACAATGAAGGTAAGATATGCAATGTACTTTTTTGTAGATGAACAGATACATCTTACAAAAGTCTTTACACTGGCTCCCAGTCAGCTATAGAATAGATTTTAAAGTTATGCTACTGGTCTACAAATCACTGAATGGTTTAGGTCCCGAATACATGAATGACATGTTAGTAGAATATAAACCCAGTAGAGCTCTGAGATCTACTGACTCAGGTCAGATACTGGAGCCCAGAGTTCAGACTAAACATGGTGAAGCAGCTTTTAGCTGTTATGCTGCACACAACTGGAACAAACTACCAGCAGAACTGAAATCAGCTCCAACTGTGAATATTTTTAAATCCAGGTTAAAAACACTTCTTTTCTCCTGTGCTTATGATTGAGCTCTTTCAAAGCACTTTAAATTGTAATCTTTCATTTGCACTCTATGTCCTTTTAATGATTTTAAAGCAAATCATTATTTTATGCTGCAATCTTATTTTTAATACTCAATATTATAGTATTTTATTCTCTCTTTCTATGTTTCTGTACTTTGTTTTTATTATTAGTGTGTGTGTGTGTGGGGGGGGGGGTATGTATGTGTTGGATGATTGGGTTTTATTTTTATTTCTCAAATTCCATGTTTTTTCAATTTTTTCTGTTAAATGTTTCTTTTATGTAAAGCACATTGAGTTGCCACTGTGTATGAAATGCGCTATATAAATAAAACTGCCTTGCCTTGCCTTGCCTTGCCTTACAAGTTCGCCTTTTAGTCAACTAATTAATATGCACACGCAATATAAACATTTTGGTGTGCTTAATTTTATTATTTAGAAAACAATCATGAACAGATATAGACTCATTGCCAGTCTTGCCGTAAGGACAAACTCAGCTGTAATAACCCAAGACGCTGCCCCTACCTAACAACACCTACCCCCTTGCATATAAACACATATACATATTAACACAGAGAAACACACACCTTACCTCATTAGTGTTGTTGGTCTCCATGGAAACACTAAACAGGTGACATTATTCCAAAGGGGGAAAGTCTGGGGAACTGACAGGCTACCACCCTGTATGTGTATCTTGGTATTTGTGTGTGTGTGTGTGTGTGTGTGTGTGTGTGTGTGTGTGTGTGTGTGTGTGTGTGTGTGTGTGTGTGTGTGTGTGTGTGTGTGTGTGTGTGTGTGTGTGTGTGTGTGTGTGTGTGTGTGTGTGTGTGTGTGTGTGTTCTTAGCTGTGCTTCCTGTGCTGGCTGTGAAGGGTAGGACTTTGGCTGTGATTGCACTCAGGCTTAGCTGTGTCTGGAGAGGCAGGACGGTGCCAGGTCACATTGACAGGACATGTCAGCTGCCTCTGGCCAGTAACATCCTCATACCTCAAATAGGTATACCAATAAGTATACTCATGCTGTAGGTAGCTCAGTCCTTTGCAGACTCACATCCACACACTCCTCTGAATTATTAAACTTTTAAAAAGATGACATGGTTGCTTTATCTGTCTTCCTACTCAAATGCTCTTTAGGGAATGATACCCCAGGAGGTCCCAGAGAAATAATTTAATATTCTATGATTTTGTGTGCTTTTATGTTATAGTGAAGGCGGGAAAAGAATAATAAAAACAGAAAATGTATTTTGTAATGTATCCTATATTAATATGGCTATGGCTATGGCTATGGCTATGATGTATATATGACTGATGATTTCTGAAAAGTAAATGCTGTATTTGGGTCAAATTTCTGTAGGATTATCAGAATAAGATGATGAGCACCCATGAGGTTGACTGGTGACACAAGCTAATGCCAGTTAGTGAAAGTCAAGGAAGTGATGCCAGTCTGCTTGTTAGTTTAATGGGCCAAGAAGATACTCAGATACAAAGAAATGCTTGGATGTGAAGGCATGACCAGACGAAAGTGTCCTGAGGCATTTCCTATGTATGCCAGAACAGCAGGGATGAATCCACAGTGGATTAGTCGACCTCTTTGTAAATAGCCTTGTTACCACAACAAATAGGCTTGTTTGTGCACATAAGGAGAGACAACCAGAGGGTGGTCTGGTGGAGTGGGTGCAGGGATAACCCCAATTCAGAGCGTGACCAGTTTAATATGTAGGGCAGCCTTAATGTCATGAAGCATGGTTTGGAGGTAAAAAGGAATGGCGTGCTGACATATTTCATGTAGGGGCACAGGTCAGAGTTCATCATTCTAGTTAGGTTAGCCTTCACTTGTTGCAAAAGTGCAGCAGTGAGTGTGAGGCTATGCTCTCCTAAAATACTTGCAGCATAATGACATGAATCCACTTTAGACGCATGCTTTCTCCGTATGCCCCTAGAGCCCATGCGTCTGTGCGATCGTGCTGTGCCTGTAGACTCACTGTGAAAGAGACATCCCAGAGAGTGTTTGTACAGTTTACGTCGCCATGGTAACAAAACTCAATTGGGACTGGAGAGAGGAAAGGATGATCACGCATGTACAGTAGATTCAAATGTTGCTACAAGTGAACACGTATCACCCCACATGGGCTCTGATGCTCTGACATGTCAGGCTTTCAACCATCGCTGCTGCACAGGGGGATAACATACATATAGGGTTGATGAGGGAGAGACTTAGGCTGAAAACATCAGTGTGTCAGCAGCTCTCTCTCCACAGTGGGCTGTCAGACACGAACGAGGTCTCACTTTTTTCCTCTTGTTCGTATGCTGCACTGCAGGTGAGTGTCAGGCTTGAATCTGCTATGGCTTCATTAATATTAAAAATTGAACCCACCAGCAGGCAGTGAGCACAGCTGTGCCTGAGAGCTGGCTGTGGGTGAGGCAGGAAAACTCTTCCAGCTGTGTGGAGAGTAATGGAGAGAAAGATGTGCAAAAAGACAGGCACAGGGAAGGACTAGGGAAGGTGCAGGAACATTTTTTGCAGCTAGCGAGTGTCAAGAAAAGGATCCAATTATAGAACAGCCAGAGGCTCCAACTGTCACACACAGGACATTACTTTAGGTTAATTTTTAAAAAATGCCACATTCCGCAAGAAATGCCCGTCATTTTACTGCAATTTTATTAGGAGTTGAAAAACTCCCTGTCAGAGGTTTAGCCAGGTCCCTGTGAATATACAGTAAATGAGTGCCGTCCTCTCTTACCTGACTCTTTATGTTAATGAAAAGTGACACAGAAGATGTGGCTGATTTCCTACATGGCCCTGGCAGTCGCTTTGCATTAGCAGGGATGACAGATGATTAAAGGGAGAGGCAGAAAGCGGTATCTCGCTGAGTGACAGTCAAATGAGGGGAACGCGAATAAGGCAACAACTTGCAAGAGGCAGGAGCTTGATTACTTGATCGCTCACTCTCTGCTGCTGTCAATGCATGCAGGCTCCCCAGCAAATTTTAATGAGAAAAAGATGCAGATGTAGATAGTCCAGCTGAGTGTCTATTAGCACAAGAAAAAAAACATACTTGTTGGAAGAATTTGGCATTATCATGCTGTTTTATTCACTGCTATACCTAAATGTGCTATTATCTATGCGGTGGTGTAGAAAACAACACTTGAATCAGGAGACTGTGCCATTTATAGACTTGTAGCTTTTTTGCTGTTGGAATTTCAGTATTTGTATCTGACATTTAACCACCTCATGTCTTATATAAATGAACAGTTAACTGCAGTATCTCAAACTGCACAATATCATTATGTCTCATCAGTGTCTGAATTTGAAGTCTGATGCTGTTTACTTATTTGTATGAGGATAACATCCCAGTTAATTGGTCCCCCCGTCTCTTTGTGTAGATTGTAAATTCCCACAATCCTCCACAGATTGATGCCTGTAGTTCTATATGAGGTTTCTATCACAATAGATACCTAAACGCACACACTCATAAACTGAATGCAGTGTGAGGTCTGCTATTTTGTTGGTTTGTTAAAAGCATCCCACCATCCTCCTTTCCTCTTTCAGTCTGCCAAATAGTAGTTTCCTGAAATTTAAAGGTCTGATTGTCATTGTTTGGATAATAAGGGTTTTCACCATCCCCCCTCAGCCTTATTGCTGGCATGTCAGTCCAGAAGGGACCAAAGAAATCTGGCTGCTGCGAGTCTTTGTGCCTCAGGGAGAGCTGCATGTGGGGTTTTCGCCTACTGTTTTCAGGAAGGGATTAGACAATTTATTGTGATTACTGCTGCATTGTGTTCAACCTCCCTTCATTATCTCTTGTTGTACAGAAACGCACCAAAGACTACATAGCTCGTCAGGAATATCAGCCCTTTATGGCTCTCATTTGAATTTAATCCATATCATACTAATAACCTCAACTAATTAATTACCATGTTGTACATAAGTTGACAAGCTTCACCCAGTCTTCAGGACATTTCAAAGAAAAATAACAAAGCATACATGCCACTTAACATTTCCCATACATATCAGTTTACTTCACATTGGTTAGGCATGTAAGTACTGGAGAGGTGAGGGGTCATGTCAGAGCCTGGTGACCCAGGTCCAGGAAGCCTCTGGAGGGAAGTCCCTTCATGACACCCTGGGGTGGCTCATATTGCAAAGATGTCTAAAAGTCATAATCCTTCAGGAAAAGAAGGCCAATATCACATCCACTTCTGAGCCCTTCTGACCCCTTAGTCAATGTGACAAAGAATTTAAGGCTTTTATTTTCCCCCGGTGACATCTTACAGCGTGCAAACAGATTCTGCTGATTATCAGTTTAAAGGGGGCGTATCATGCACATTTCTAGGTCTATATTTATGTTTTAGGGCTATACTGGAATATAAAATATTTGTATGATTTACTGCTTACTTCAGCCTCTTTCTGAAACAGGCCATTTTACCTTAAGTCTCTTTAAGGCCCCTGCCTGATGAGCCCACACTGTTCTGATTGGCTGGTTTCAGGAGGCTTCCTCAGCAGACTTCCGCGAAGATACGAAAACAATAGAAGTAGGATTTCACTTATTTTTCTCATTCTTTACACGAAATGGCAGTTTCTCAAATACATCCATATATGTTCAAGCAACGCAAACAACCTCAACAACTAAAATTGTAAACCATCAGCCATGACTCAATGAGCTGACGTCAACCCATGGAGAAATAAAAACATTTTAAAAAGTGTTTAGAGCAGGATGGAACTTGCTTCTGACTTCCAGGGAGCATTTTTATACATTCACCTCAAATGTTGTAACTTTTACCAGGTTTAACATAGGCATTCGACATCTTAACAGTACATAAATGACAGAAATTAATAAAAAAGCATGATATGTCCCCTTTAAAAAATATAGAGCATCAATAACCAGCTTGCAATGAATTTACAGTCATAGATCCATTGAAATGTTCGTGCTCAAGAATGGTGACCTCTCAACAGAAGCTGCTGGGCACTGAGAGTGGAGACAGCATCGCCTCATATCTTTTTTGATATAAGGCGATACCACATATCTGTCTTGGCTACCTTTGGCCTTTATCAGCACAGATGCATGAAGCATGACATACTGCATGCCAGTCTGACTCCAGCATGGATTAAATGTGGGATACTTCATATATCTGCGCGGGTTGTCACAAATCGCATTGCTGATGAGGGTTATTAAACACTGACACATTTTCCCGCTCCCATCCTCAGCTCTGTAAATAGGCCATATTATTTCCATCTTTTGCCAAAACTATTTCTCAATTTTATCATCCCCAGATTTAGACGTAATTCAAATGGACTTTGTATTACGTCAAACAACCAGCGTGTCGGAGATGGTTGGGAATCCTGATCTGCTTTGAGTGAAGCTAGCACAGCCTTGACTAGCATGCTTTTCAAAGTGAACCATCCATGGCCCCTGTCCTGGGCATCATGCCACAGGTCTATTGCTGGAGACATGAACTCTTGGGAATGTTGGGATAAACAGTAGGTCACTGTATGATTACAGCGCATGTCCTTTTTCCTGTAAGACAACAACCCCAAAAATAGGAAGAAAAAGGAGAAAAATGTTGCGCATTAAAATCATTTAAATTATCTTTATTCATATCTTATAGTATGTCACGACTACTGAGGTTTTGCCTGAAATCCATTCATAAAAAATTTAAAAAAAACAGCTACTGAAACAAAGCCATAAATGACACAACTTGATGTTAGGGAAAAAACAGCTGATTTGGGGGACACGTTCACAATTTTTCAAGTTTGTCTTAAAACAACAGTCAAGTGCTCATATGAACACTGAAAGAGGTTTTTCCTCACTGTAATCATTCCTCCTGTTAATACTGAGTATTAAATGATCCCCTTTAAATGTGCTTTCAGTGTAAATTATGGGGGCCAAAGTCCACCATGTGTGAAACGTATTCAGTGGTCTCTGCGTTAATAATATCAGGTGGTTATATGCCACATTCAAAAGTCGTTTTAGCATCAAATTCTCTCCTTGTGTTTGACTGTTGAGCTGCAGTGGAAGTATAGTAAAATACTCTAACGACTGTAATGTTTAAAAATGTATACTTGAATTGACTAATTTTGATGGCTAAAGCTTCACATTAACTTCAGATAAAAACTTTGTTGTACAGGAAGAGGACATGTTGCTGCTTTCTTTCTGATATTTGGATGAGGAGATAAATATGTCACTTGTGTCTTTATGCTAAATTTGAAACTACAGCAATCATTAAATAGCATTAAATCCCTACCAAAACCAAAGTGTGGATTCCTGGAGTCTTGTCAATATTGTTAAGCTCATAATTTTTCCATTTTAATTTTTGTATTAATTAAAATAGATATAACAAATTTACTGGTGACTTTAGAGGTGCAGATAGGCAGATTTCGAACAGACTCTCAAGCTACCCCACCCCCCCAACCCCGGCTTTCTTTTCCAGGCATATTGCATAGTGCTTGGAGTTCTTCTTCTATTTGTTCTATAACTCGCTGTTTCTGCTGACAGAAATGTAAAATGCATCACTTCCTTTTGGCAGGGAGAACCTCACCAAAGTGCATCAAATGTATGTATGAGATGAATGAGTTATTGATATGGAGTTCCCAAAAGAGGGGGCAGATTTTTTGCATTAAAAAAAAAAAGGCACAAGGCACTGGACCTTAATTTAGACTTGTAGGAAGGCAAGCTTCACATTTTAGCAGTGCAGTATTTGAGTTATGATGTCATGATGTCACCTCTCAGCCAAGTGCTTGGATTGTGCAGGGACTTTTAAATACAAATGTAGTAGTGCAGGGCAGAGGGGATCTGGGCTTTGAGACTGCAAAACAACCTCATACACCAGGGAAAAGGTGGAAAAGAAAAGGTCTGCTACCACCTGCCTTTTGACACAGCAGGTGGGATTTTCTTTTCCTTTGGATTTGAGGTGGATGTGCTCGTTTGTGATTGGCAAGCCAGAGGTGAGAGGTTTTGACGGAGGCTGCGGGGCACACATAAGAGTCTGCCTGGACCCACTTGGTATGCTGTGGGCTCTCAAGGGGCAGGGAGGAAGGACGGGGGATTCAGTCTTTGCTAATCTAGTTGGCAGATGACTGACGTCTCCCTGTCCATCAAAGTGTGACCTGGGGCATACTTTTAATGAGATCCATTCCACTTGACAGGCGCCACTTTTCCCTGGGCTGCCTGTCTGATCGCCTCCTCTGTTCCAACCAGATTGCTGACTACATGTGTTGCTGCTTTATGTACAGAGTCTATGTGTGTGTGTTTAGGGTATGCTCTTCAGTGTGTGTGATAAATATCTCAAACACAGAAAATGAAGTAATGTCAAGACCTCCAACAAAAACTGAATGAACATGTCAAACTCAACACCAGCCTGTCAGTTGCTTCTGTCAGGCACCAGACTTTGACTTCAGTGTTTTGAGTAACAGCTCATTTTCCTGAAGATGAGGTCAGCTTTGTATAACAGCATGTGTTCATGTCTTTACAGCCAGTACAAAACTCTCACATACCAGAGTATGTAAGAGTTTACATTGTGCAAAAACTTGCCCTACGTTTGAAGAGGTTAGTATATTTACTCAACAGTTGAATTTGTCAACCTCTCTTTAAAGTGCATGTGCTGATGTGGAATTTATGTGAGTGTGCCAGCATCCTTCATACACCCAGTAGAAAACTGCTGGAGCATCTAAGCCTTGGCTGAACTGTCTTGGCCTGTTGGTTTGTATCAGAAACACATCTTGCTGAGGGGGTTGTGCAACCTCCGCCACACATCTTTAAAACGGAGTCTTTAGCTGGAGTAAGAAACAATGAAGTACTACATATCAAGCTAGAGGAGGAGAGACATGTGGGGTCTGTGATTTTTGGCTCCTTCACTATTTCCCAATCTATTCAGTAATCATTACACAATTTGAGAACTGCTATCCATGTGGTCTGAGACAATAGAGTAACTGTTTCTGCTCTCTATAAGTTACAAGTAACATAAGGAACCATCATCCGACAAATGACAATTGCACAAAAACACAATGTCAGTCCTCTTCGTTACAGTGGACAACGCAGCACCAGATCTGAAATTCTATATAAATGCGAATGATCTGGCTGACAGCTTCACACAGGGAACATGAGATTAGCTTTCTTTGGCTGGCAACTGCTGGCACAACTTTTGACTGAGGGCTGCAGAATGAGGAGCCAGATGTGCCATTTACTGGCAGATGTCTGAGGCTGGACAATGTCCCCAGGGATTGACCATAAAACTGTCAACAGTACCTGGGTGTAATGTTTGTAAAGCAACTTTTATAATATTGTTTCATTTAACTTGTTGGTATTTTACTCTTATATTTCACTGTACATCTGAGCAAATTGATAACATGACCATTATATTAAAGGGAGTGTATTATGCATGTTTCCAGGTTCCTATAGTTACATTCTGTGGTTTTACTGGAATATTTTTGCATGATTTACAGTTCAAAAAACAGATTTCTCTCATGCCAGCCCTTTATGCAGCCCCTCAGTTCAGCCTCTGTCAGCCCCTCTGCAGACTTCCCACAGCTCTGGAGGCTACCTGAACAAACAGTGGTAGGGTTTCACTTATTTGTGCTGTTCTTCACTCAGAATGGAAACTTCTCAAATATGTCATGAAATATGCAATTGGACAATGCAAACAATCCATTGAAATGAAATCATCACAAGGAGGAAAAAAGGGTTACTTTGCACAGAATGTTTTAGGTGCCGGCTGATTACCTGGCTTTTGACTTGCAGACAGCATTTCAAAAATCATGATACATCCCCTTTGACAATTTGTGGCCACTTTTAGAGCACAGGTTCTGATGATAATGCTTTGTTTCTGTTTTGCTGCCAGAGCTGAATGAACCGCAGCTGACTAACAATATTACAGTGAAGCGGACAGAATTTTTTGTGAAATATGTGAGACCGATCGGTAACCTGAGTGTTAGAGTGGAGGGAGCACTGATGGGAAAGCAGACAGTGATAAGACTGAAGGACTCTCATCAGGGATTGACCGGGGAGCCACCGACAGTTAATTAAATTGAGAACTAAGCCATAGTGAAAGACATAGTTTAGAATATGTGCTTGATGTGTCACACTGTCTCCAGACAAACTTACAAGAGGATCTCTTACAACACAACTGCTGCTGGAAATTCTGGGAACAGATGTCTGGACAGATTCGCTCTCTTTTTGCAGAGCTGAGAAGACTTTTCGTTTAGGCCATTGCTTGATGTATTTAAACAGATTCTTAATGTTACATAGAGAGCATTTCTTCTTATCATTGCAAGTGACTATATCTGTTTCAGCCGAACTTTGAAAAGCCACAGTCATGAATGCCTTTGTCCAATCTGTCACTGCTCCCAGCTCTTCATCTGTGATAATTTAGAGCCAACAGTTTGTATCAAGATGGATTTCATTAACTTTAATTTAATTTAGGTGTGTTCTGCCAACAGCCTAGGCATCTAAGCAGAAGGAGTAATCTTACAAAATAACTGTAAAATATTGTATAAAGAAATGTGGTAGTAGGTTGCAGAGATTACCAGCCAGAGAAACGTTAACAAAAACAAAAAAGTAACTACATTTGTATTTTGTTTGTTATTGTTTTTGAGGGGTGGCCTCTCACTTTCTTCTTCTGTCACGCATGCACAGTCTTTCTCTGTGAATGTGACACACACACGCACACACACACACACACACACACACACACACACACACACACACACACACACACACACAACTGTTTGGTCTGCATCTCTCCTATGTCATTTTGAATTCTCGAGCCACCTGTTTCACGGCCTCATCAGAGCGAGTGATGACAGGAGGATGAGATGGGGAGAGAGGGGGGAGGAGGAGCTGAGGGAAAGGGTGAAGGACAAGGGACTCTACATAGTTCAAACAGAGGCGTTGCGAAAGGAGGGTACATTAAAGACAGGCATCATAAAATGTATATTTTAAACACTGTATTTTTAAAAACTTTCAACAAACAATCCTGTCCCTGTCGGCTGAAAAAAAAATAAGAGAGAAGCTGAGATTTCACTGGCTAAATCTGCATCGTTCTACATACAGGACCACCTTAACTTTCTTTTTTCTGAGTTATATTTTACATTACTTTATTTCCATAAAAATCATATGAAAAGGAGGAAGAGGAAGGTGAAAAAGAGGAGAAGATGGATGAGTTGTCATGTAACATTGTTTTGTTATAGCAGCAAAGTCATGTTTCTCCAAGATTTTCAGATGGAAAAGGGGAAAAAAACACAACACAAAATTGCACGTTTCACTCTGTAATTTATTGAAGAGCTTTACTAATACAAAAACCCAAAAGTCCCATGTATTCTCCTATCAGACCACAGACTACAATAGATCAACATCAACTACAAATGTTGACCACTTCCTGCCCAGTGAGTACAGTGTAGAACAAAAAGCACAGTCATTTCCTCTCGTTGTCTTCAGTCTCACACTCTGGCCAAAGACCTGCGGCTGG
This sequence comes from Scomber scombrus, assembly GCF_963691925.1. NCBI lineage: Eukaryota > Metazoa > Chordata > Actinopteri > Scombriformes > Scombridae > Scomber > Scomber scombrus. The sequence goes on from NC_084972.1 coordinate 19,846,959, forward strand.
ATGCCGATGAATAATAACACTGACAGACCGGACTTTCAGGAGGCCCGCGTCAACGACACTGCATGGGAAAACTATCAAACGCCCCCACCAACAAACCACAGGTAGCATGGCTGAGGCACCTTCAGCCACAAAGTCATGCTTAATACACAACCATTGTTATTGTTTGCAGAATATTTTAATGTGAAGAACAAAATTATGAAGGGTAAAAAGAGCTGATGTAACATAATACATGCTCTTCTCGAGTTGATTGTGGTGGAGGCGACCCACCAGACAAAGAGGGGACAGGATCAGACCCTGTGGAGCCTGTTAGGAAACAGCTTTAATTCATACCAAATCATCCCACCACAGCTGCCCTCCTCCCTTCGTTCCCAGGGAGGAGACGTGTGAGCCAGATACAATGAGACAAACTTGTGTCATTTTAAAAAAGGCAGCTGTCCCACTTTTAGCCTTGCAAAGCTCCAGCTGAGTCATAGTCAGCTCCTGTGACAAAAGACTGAGGAACAAATAAGAGCAGAAAAATTACAATCAGCCAAACACAGTGAGATCTGCATGGGAACAAATAAGCATGGAGAAAAGAGTGCCATTAATCATTAGAGTACAGCTCAATCCTCAATTATGCTTTTCTGTTTATGAAAAGGCATGTCATCGTTGAGGAATTGAAAGAAGAAGCTTACTTTATAAACAGAATTTATATCACAGCATAAATGTGTAGCTAATTACTTATTGAGTAAGCAATAACATTATCCTCAAGCATTACAGAAATACTGTTTCAGCTTTACAGTGTCTTGACTCTTAAATTGTTAAAGTCAACATTTTAAGTATCAAGCAGGCCAACAAAAATAGCAAGAATTCAAACTACTTTTCTAGCTTGGGTTCACTTACAAACTAACAATATGTGGTTTGAATGGGAATCTCCAAACATGCGGTGAATGTCTCCCTGCAGGCATTATTGAACAGTAGACAAATATTGCTCTGTTTATTAAAACAAATGCTTAATTGTGGTTTTAATATTGACAAGAAATAAACTGCTCCAAAAACAAGTTAAAGACTGACATCAGAGTCAGCATTTTTATTTGAGATTTTGAGCTTTTTTATTGTATTGCTATCAGGTACATGAACAGGAAAACGTCCTCTAATTCCTAATAAATCACTGTCATGTAAAAGTTTTTACAAGCTTCTCCAAGTGGACATCATCACATCACATCATTGCAGCATCTTATAACCTGCTATAAGATGTTGTCTAACAGTTATGAGCAACATACAGTAAAACACGTAATGACACAATATTAGTAATAAGGTGCAGCTATTTCTGTATTTAAAAACAGCCAAAGTTTTCAAGTTTTCTTCTCTGTCTGCCAGCTTTGTGATGGAGGTATGACTCTGGGAAGTACAGCGTTATCTTTTTCCCATTTAAATGCTAATGAGCGTGCTGCCATACTAGTCAAAGCGCTGCAGAAACAGTGTGAATTTTTAATATCTTATCACACCAAAAGGTAACAGCACTCTCGGTGAGGTGGAGGGATGAGTACATGTTCCCCTCATTAAATTCGACACAAACGTTGCGTCCCTCAGAGAGTGCTGAGGGCCATTCTGTGTGTGTCCCAGCATCCGCAGCGTGTTGCTAGTGTACTGTGCATGGTCAATTGTGTGAGAATGTGTGTTGCACTCACATCTGTCAATAGCATTTAGATGTGTGTCCGCACATGCAGTGTGCAGGTGCACTGATTTCTTCACCTCATCAGTAATGAACAGCTGTTAATTGCCTCCCCATCATGTGGTGAAGCCTGCTGACAGAGGTTAAGGTTGCCACAATCTGTTAATAATTACTTTCCATGGCTGGTGTAGTCATTGATGGCAAAAGGTTAGAGGAAAATTCATTGAATGTAATGAAACTCATATGAGAGAATAACCCCAAATGCTCTAACACTGCCTGGATTTTAATTCTTCATTGGTCCCTGTTTCCATGAAAACCACCACTGTCTTTACATTAGATCTTAGTGTCATTGTGCATATGTGATTGTTATAGAATTGAAGGGGATAAATAAATAAGGAGCTCAGAGTGATAATAACAATGTTCTATGCAGTGTTACCTTCATGTCCTCCAGGGAAATTACAACATTTTTAAATAGATATGATCAACTAGTCAAAACCACGTTGTTAAAACTGACAAGTTTAGTATGACTGATTAAAAAAAGAATTTAAAATGAAGTGATGCAACAAATATACAACTTCTCAGGAGAAAGAACAAAGTCTTCCGCTAGAAACAATCAGATTTACAAACCTGGCATCTCCTCTGAGGAACAAAAGGCCTTAATGTCACTTTTCTCACAGAACTCCTCTAAATGTGTCGCCTCTGTGGTCTGGCACCCACAGGTGATCTTTGGTTTCAGTATTATCTCTCTCAAATTTTACTCCTATATAGCTGCTGGAGAAAGCAACACTAGAGGAAAAAACTGGAAGGCAAAGGGGACTTTTATGAAGGCGGGCACTACTCAAAGCCAGGATTCAATAATTGCTTTCCTCTTGTCTCACGCAAGTGACAGATGGTAAGGCCACCAGAGGCCTGAAGATGGGAATAATATTGTTGATTAAAAAGAAATATAGGAAACAACATGCAGCTGTTGGCTATGAGACTGAGAAAGAAAGACAAAAAGAAAGTGGAAAGGGAAAAAATACTGTAGACATAGATAGTGGAGCTGGGAAACAATAGAGAGTATCAGTAATGACACAATAAAAATTGGCTTGTCCACCCTCTTTTTGACTGGAGACTGTTTGAACTGCTGAGTGGTGAAGTTTGGGGAAAGAGGCTTTTATTGTTTGACTGATTTATTCTTGCTGAGTCCTGAGGGATTGGGAGTTGTGTTCCAGATATTTATGAAAGTTGCTGTTTACTTGGATCTGTACAGTCTGATGCTCAGACCACCCTTCAAACATGAACGCCCACCTGTGTATGCGTGCGTACGTCTTTTTGCGTGCGAGGACGAGAGTTTGATGATTTTTCAAGATTCAGATAGACTAAAAATGTATCAATATCTTCTTTCTCTAACCACTGTGTGCATGAGCTCATAAGTGTGGGGGTAATTGTTTCCCACAGCTCTTTGCTGGTATCAAGGGAAATTTAACACTTTTAATGGCAAATGCTGAAGATGAGCTCTCTTCCTTTCTCTCTGCTATGAGCATCAAAGCGTGGAGTCTCACTGCGAAGCCTCTTTTGTATAGACTAATGTAATAATTGTCTTTCCTAGACATCTTTCAAAGGACAGAAAACTCAAAGTCACAGCCAGATATCCAGTGTCTGCAGGTTGGAAGAAGACACAACCTTTTAACTGAAAAATGACTAAATCAATGTGCAAATATTGAGATTACACTTCTTATTTTAAATGGAGTGCACAGCCTGCCACTGTAATAATATCCTTCCAGTGAACTAACAAACAGACAACACAGTAAATCAAATCTACAGCCATGATTAAATGAAAGAAAATCTCTGTAACCCCCTCATTCCTATCTGATTTTATACATTGCTATTGTAATGTCTCTTCGACTGCATGAAACCTAAGCTACTGTATTTAACATTTATGGAATAATAAGCATGCACACAGGGCGTCAGCTGCGCTGTGCGTTGACTGGATAAGAATCAAAATAAGCCAGTGTGATCAGGGGAGGGATCGGGTGAGATTAAAAGATTTAAGGCTCCATTTGCCCATGAATATCTGATGCCTATCTGAGGCCAGAGCCAGTGATCCTCTGTCAGGTCGTCGAGGTGTTGGCTGAAATCTACCTTATCTGCATCTGGCCACTTTTCAACAGTTTCTTATTTGAAAGTGCAGCTACATTCCTGCTATGCAGCAGCTGTAAGTATCTGATAAAAACGCTTTTACTCATCTTCAACTGTTGGCGGCTTCATTCAAAATATAGTAAGTGATTCATACTTAATGCAAAAGGCAAACACTGCTCTACATACTGTGGAAAGTGCCAACACCAGAAGATACTGAACAATGATTTGACTCAGACCTGGCAACTGAAAGCTTCTCAGCACAACTCTCTGTGGTTCTTAAGTCAAGCAAATAAAAAAGCAGTAGCTGGCAGTCACAGGCTAATCAAGTTGTGAAATGATCTCAGCGTTATTTTGAAGCATTGCCATGTGAAGCAAGTTTTCTCTGGACATTCAAAGTAATAGTTCTCCCTCTAAAAACATCCCCAGTGGCTCTGTAACATCTGAGTTCAGTGCTTATTCTTGCAATTTGGAAGCATGTTGCATGGTTGTGAATTTGTCATAGCAAAAAAAAAAAAAAAAATTAAAAATTGCCTCCCTCATACAAAGTAAAGCCTACATCATTTTAACACAAGTTAAAATGATGTGTCCCGTATCACAGAGAGTATGTGTATTTTGCTTCTTTTTTATTATTATTCTGCAATGATGTCATTAAGGGTATATTTAAATTGGAAATGTTACTGTTTTTTAATTCTGCAGAAAAACTGAACTTGTCAGTGTGCCTGCTTGCTGCCCTGTAAATTTGATCTTAACCTATCTTTATCTTAATCTTAATCTTAATACATCTGCTTTTTCAGGACAAAGACATATGCTAAAAAATAAAAACAAATGACAGAATTTTTGCATACTCTAGGCTTTCATGTTTCATGTCAGTGTTTCATTAGAATGCTTTATGTCAACTTAAGGATAACAAATCACAGTGACATTGCAGTAGCTTGAATGCAACTGTTCCCACGCCTCATTGGAAAACATGAAAACCCCAAATTCCAGAAAAAGTCTGAATGGGAGATGTGGGATGATAATTACTGATCTCAGAGATGTAAGTGTTTGCACAAATATGCAAAAAGGGCTTTTAAAGACATGTTGAATGTGATTTAAACAACTATAAGTTGCATTTTTAAGGTAAATTATATATATGTTTAGATTTTAGCAAACATTTTGGACAACTCCTCTTAACTCCGCCTCCTCCCCTTCAAGGGAATTACATTCACATCTACTCTTGCTGCCGCCCTTTACACCACTTGAACAGTTTGTTCCCCACTGTTTTAAGCGAGTTTACCTCTATAGCCCGCCTGAAGTGCAAGAAGATGCAGTTCAGATTTGTTTTATCCTTAATTTTGGGCGGGGTCTGAGCGCAGGGATGCTAAGGTAGGTTCCCTCCCCCATGGGTGTGTCCACTGCCAGGAGACCTCAGTCTATCCACCTGCAGAAACCCTCTCTCTGCACTCAACACTTAAGCGCCACAGCGCACGGCTGAACCTCCTCCGCTATTCATCTCCAGGAAAAAGTCTTTGTTTCCGATCTCCTCCAGTGGAAAGTACAGAATCTGTTGATGCGATTTAGAGAGCACTTCAAGTTAAGGCGGCTGCGTCAAGTTAATTTAAATCCAAGCTTTGTTTGGCTCTGGGATAATCGTGCAGGATCTGCATCGGATTCACTGGCACTCCTGCGTGCGGACAGAGGAGCTCAAAGGATCTGGATGGATGGTTTTAAATGTTGACCAGCTTTATCACAATCTTCACAGGACATAACTAGAAGGTAGGTCATCATGCAAGTGTCGTTATTTATACAGGACAAGTCAATGTATTGATTTCTGTTGAGACAGATGTGTTCATACATCAGTATAGGAAGCCACATGAGACGTGAGTCGAGCTGAAGAAATAATGCCTGCGCTGCATGTGCAGGATAGAATGCTCTAATGAATTATATATCTTTTAAAGTTCAGTAAAATGATATTGGTATGTGATATATTGATATTAATGATATTTCTGAATATTTAGAATGGCTTATTGTAAGCAACAGGCTTCGGTATTTATATTTACGAGTAGGTCTGTCTTCTCTGGCAGGTAGTTTTGAAATGAGCTATACTCCCAAATACAGATTTATAAATACTGTAAGAACAGTGTGTGTGTGTGTGTGTGTGTGTGTGTGTGTGTGTGTGTGTGTGTGTGTGTGTGTGTGTGTGTGTGTGTGTGTGTGTGTGTGTGTGTGTGGTTTTGGGGTACTTAAAGTGTTTGCTGTATATTGATGCTGTAGGCCCTACTTGAAAATTCTGCCATCTATATCTTCATCACAGTGAAGATGTGGGTGTCACTAGTCCTCAGTACTATTTTTCATAATTTTAAATTACAGGTATTTTCAGCCTATAAATGACACGTGGTTCATGCTTGTCCTCATAACTCAGAGTCCTGTCACGCTTTATTTTGGTTAACGGCCTACTTTGGAGTTTTGCCTTCGGGACTCAATACGGAACTTGATCTTAAACCCGGACTGACAGTTTGACCTCAGCCTCAGATCCACGTTTACAAGTAGATCAGTGCCATGCATGGATAATTACAGCAAAGCACCGCGCGCTGAACTTATTGTCTCCAAATCCTCTGGCACAGTTATTTATTTTCTTCAAGGCAGAGTTGTGCTGGCAATAAGCACAATCGTGCCACCTCGGCCGCACACTGATAACTTGGAGAGTCCTCAGATCCTTTTATGGGAGTATTATTATCTCCAGCTCCCTTTGTGGCGGATAACAGCTAACGGCGGATGATGCGCTTTGTGATTAAATCTACGAGCACTCAGCGCGTGCCAGGCTGAACGAGCAACTCCGTGTGCTTCTGGTTAAATTTTTGCCGTAAGGAGTAATAATAATCCTTTAACTCTTGATACGTATTAATCAATATGTTTGCTGCTTTATCAAACACTTGTTTCAGTTGTATAATGGTGTGGAAAATGAGGATCCGATCTGTAGAGAGTGGCGCGGTGGTGCTGGCAGCAGCGCAGGCTCCTTCTGGCTCTCCCAGCTGGAATAGGAGTCCGTCCATTCAGACTGCTGCCCTGTAGCAAACACAGACAAACCACAGCAATAATAATGTGGATGGTTAGGAAATATATTACAATGTTACAATAAGAGGCCCATCAGAAAATCCAGCAGTGGCAATAATTAAAACTAAATTCTGAACCATCAGGATTTTTTTCCAGACTCCAGATTGGTTCAGGTTAAGTTCATTAGCAGACACAATGTCTATAATGTACAACCTAGTGAATTGAACTGTTCAGGATTTTAAGCATTTTCATTCCCCCATAAAAACATATCCACACAATATGCACAACAGACATAGAAGTCTATCATAGAAAGATCCAGTTTTTAGCTTTGTGTCTCTGTCCCTGGTTGATCTTCTGTCTTGTCATTGTGATTAATGTTTTAGTACTAGAAGCTACTGTATACTAAGACTGTTCTATATGTAGCACCGTCTGTATTATAGAAAACTAGTTCATTACTGCAGTTCAGTGTCTGAGACTTGGTTGTTGCAGTTGCTGTGTGAGGTGGAAGTGTTTGCTCATTGTTTAACGTTCGTCCCTCTCTGTCCCTCAGCTTCTGGATTCTCCTTCTCCTCTGTTAACAAATAGAGGGACAATGTTGTGGGACAAACTGTGCTGGCTGCTGGTCCTGTTGGCCTTATCATCAGGGACGCTGCCCACCTCCATCGAGCCCCTCTCTGCTCCCAGGATCTTCCTCTCCTTCAAAGGTAAGGCACTCTCACACTGTTGGCTTGAAATACTACCGTGTCTGTGACCCAGTTTGTGTTTCTCTACAGACACGTAGATTTGATTGCCGGTGTAACACTTATTTGTGTCATCAGTCTTTGATTTTTTGGTCTTGTCCGATAACTGGAATGGGTAAACTATTGGCACCAGCTGAATTCAAGGCTTGGCAAGCCTGGCATTTGTCCCCTCAGTGCTTAACAGAGAGTTTGATTGTGTGTCGGAGTGAGAGGCGTGATGAGAGGGATGAGGAGATGCTACTGATTGTCCTGACCATTCAGGTCCAGAGAATATGTCTTCATTTAATCGCCTGGCTGCTATTAGTTCTCCAAACAGGCCTTTGTGTGACCTCAGGTCCCTTCTGAAATCAAGTCAGATTTAACACTTGGCTGGGCACACACTCAGGCTCTGATCCAGCACGTTATGAATGTTTGCCAGTGCCACATGAGACCCTCTGTGTGTTGAACTGTCCTGTTAAAATAGGTCTCAGTGGTGCAGTCTGTGGTACTCTGTCATTCCAGTGCCGGTGTAGCCACTGTGTCCATGTAAAGCGCTTTGGGTTTATAGTACCTACCTCTGAAAAGTTCAGATCTCTGTCTTTTCATGAGACCACCACACTTAAGATCTCAAATCTATGTCAAAAGTAGGACTATTAAGTGGGAACTACAGGTATCTCTGCAATTCATAGCATTGATACCACTTATGAATAATGAAAAAAATTTGCTTTTCTAATGATGATTTGTCAAGAATTTCAGTTTTTGTCAGAATAACCCGACATCTATTCAATCTTAGAACAGCAGAAATGACTTATTTGCTTTCATTTGTTTGTTTTTTACCTCACTTCTTCGTCTTCTGTTAAGCTGATAAACCCTTTAAATCGAAGGGCTTTCTCAATTAAGTTTTGTTCCTTATCATTCTCTCCCTCCTCCTCAGACGTTTTTGCTTACTTGTTTATTTTCCCTGTCTTTCTCCCTTGAATCCTATCTCTTTCTCTCTGTCTCTAATCAAGTTGGATTTAACACTCCACTGGTTTCACATTTACTTTGTAGAAAATAGTTCATTTATTTTTCTATTTCTTTTAATCGAGTTCCGTTTTGTTTTTAATTAGATTTGGAGGTTTCTTTATGCCTCAAGGAGCAACTTTAGATAGCTGGAGACCTGGAATCCACATAAGCTGTGCATTACCTGATTATATTGGTTTTGCACTGCACTGCTGGGAATAGCTCTTTCAATGTGTTTTTTTTATTAATTGTGTTCAAAGTATACTAAACCAAGTAATTGATTTTCTCTTTCATAATAGCTGTCTAGAACTGGCATACAATGTCTCATGACAACATAATCCAGCTAATTTTTAATAAGCATTTCAATTTTGATGAAAAAAAGAAGACAAGCTACAAATTTAGTTTTTTTTTTACTGTGCTGTTGAGTTTGCTTCTGTCTGTGACCCAGTCTAATTACTTTCCACTGATTATTTGCATATTATGAAGCTGGTAGAGGAGATTTAGCTGCTCCTGGCTGCGATCCAAAATGTAGACACAAAATTCTGTCTTTGCTTTTCGAACCGTTGCCCTCTGTCAAAGCAACAAACAACACAGTTATAAACATATACACAGGCACACACACACACAAGAGAAAGAGTGGATAAGAGAAAATATATAATCCAAAGAAAACAGATCATATCTTGTATATACAGTATATACAGTAGAGTTCAAAAGTCTGAATGTGAAAGTGGTCTCAGACTTTTGGACCCTGCTGTATACAGTACTGGGATTCATTTCCATATTCTCAGAAATGCTTACATTAACATCCCAAAATAATTCTGACCTCCTCACTCTGCAATGTATTAATCTCTCTTTTTTTAAATAGTGGTGTCTATTTTGTTTGATGGGTTTTATATCATATGTCAATTTTCCTGAAACTCAACATGTCTGAAAGCTAAAGTGTTTGCACGCTGATCAAATGTTGATCACATGTAACATCATTGTGACAACAGCTCAAGTTGAATTTTTGAGAACATAAGGCAGGCCAGCACTCTAGTTTTTGTATTTTCTGGTATATTTGTATTAATATGTGTTGATTAATTGTTCTCTTACACCATAATCACATTTTCGCATTAAAATAACATTTCTGCACTTATTATGTATATTCTTGTTCAACATTTAGTTCCACTTAAAACAAACAAACAAACAAAAGTTTTTACTACCATGTTTA